>NW_024868727.1:50058-67828 GCF_013358625.1 Macadamia integrifolia | reverse complement strand
AAACCTCCATATGCAGGCCTTAGTTTGTTATGCTGATCATCCTGTTTTAATTATTTTTCCTTGATAATATATCTTTTACCATTTAAAAAAAAAAAAAAAGATAGCCTGCTGATCTTCTTTTTGCCGTCAATTAGGCCTAAAAGCTCTTCTTAAAAAAGATTATTCCATGCTTGAAGTGTTTTGGTGTAAGCCAATATGGGTTTGGACCAAACTGAATATAGACAGCTGTTCTCTTAGCAATCCAAGGCGAGCGGGTGCCAGAGGGGTTCTAAGGGATCACAAGGGCAACCCTATGGGAACTTTCAAGAAACATTTGGGAGTTTATTCAAATTATTTTACAGGATTCAAAGCTTTGCCTGAAGGTATTATGCTGGCCAAAGATTTGATCATGAATACTCTTTGTATAGAATCAGACTTGGCGGCATCGTTATAGTGGTTCAAGCCCATTCCATTCCTTGGTATGATTATCAAGATTGGATATCATGTCAAGATTTTTTACCCTCTATTAGTTGCAAGATTACCCACTGTTTCCATGAAGCAAACATAGTGGATGATTTCCTGACTAGAGAAGCAACAAAGACAGGAGAATCTAGTTTAAATGTCTCTTTCCCTGTACATATTAGATCAGAGATTGCTCATAATGCGGATTTAAGGCCAAGGTTTCAATTAATTTATTAGTAGATTTTTCTTCCCCTGCTAATGGCCATGTTGAAGGTGGGGGTTTTTAAATCTATTTTTTTTCCAGTGTTTTGTACTCTTTTTTTCTTCATTTTAATAAAATCTTAGAATCTTTAGCCAAAAAAAAAACCCACAGGAAGTGATTCCATCCTCATACAACACCTTCTGTCTAAAACCATATATTTTGGTTGTTCCTGGTTCCATTCTTTGGACCTAAACCTCTTCAATTCGAGATGTAGTTTCAGTAGCATCCACTTCTACCAGAACTCTTGCGAAGTAACCCATCAACCATTGCTTGGTGTGATGATCCAAAGCAACGGGACATCCAATGGCTTTTGCTATTGAGAGGAGGACATTTTCATGCCAATATTCCAAAGGAAGGTCTAGAAAACGAGTCCAAACTAGTTTAGTAAAGACCTGTTTCTCATGAATGTTAAAATTTGGCTTCCAGTGTTGGAATCGGATTAACTGATCACCTATCTTCAAAGGACTCCTCTTCCAAACAGCAGCCTTATCCTTCTCACAACTGAAGTGAAAAATAACATATCCTTTGCCAAGAGCATGCATCACCACTCCCTGACTCAGATTCTATTTTTCAGCAACCTCCTGTCGCAGAGCATCTAAGGAGATCAACCTGTAATTGACCCTACCAATGAGAGAAAACTTGAAGTTCTACCTCTTAAACTCATAATCGCTCTAAGGAATCATGATTCTTCTGATATTACTAACTTGGATTGGCTCTGGGAGAGAGTCAATCACTAGCCATGAGGCATTCCCCACAGTCTTCGCAAATGATCTCTTAGGAATAGAAACTCCCTCTTCCCTAGCATTAGGAACATTACTTATAGGTCCTCGATCAGGTCCTCACTTGTTTCGCCCTCTTTCAGAACCTCTCTACCACCTAGTGCTTCTCTCTTACCACCATCACTAACCCCTTCGAAAATTCAGAAATTTAATCATAAAAAGAATTGGTAAGAACAATTTTCACATATGGAAAAGATAACACAATTGTTGTTCAAGGAACTTTTGGTCACAGATAATTAAGATAAGCTTAATAAAGAAACATGCTGAATTCCCTATTTTAAAGCTTTCTGGAACATATAGTCAAGGACACATCAACCATTAGTGCACCAGAAGCTCACCATGCATAACCGCATCGATAAGAACCCCTTATGTTAAACGACCGACTGTACACTACCGACAAAAATTTAATTTCCATTAACCGATAGTAACCCACATGAGAAATTCTCATATGATCTTATCACACCTCGCCTCCACTTATCTGAAGCTGGTGACTAGGAAATTGATGCAAGCCCGACCAACCCATAAAGAAGTTTATCCCAAGGCTTAGCATTTACCTTAGCCCACGATTAACATTTCTTAGTCTTTACTATGTAATTTAAGTGTTTAATCTCTGCCATAGAAACTCAAGTGTAATCAACGGTGTAGATATCGGAGGAGTTTTTAGGGTTGGAACACTTCACATCCTTAGTGGATTTCCACCTCAACTCTTTTGACTCGTTAATTTGTGAGCTCAAGTTTGGCATTTGAGCTAGCATTGGAAAGCTACAAAGAAAGCCAACTTGGAAGTCACTTATCTTGAAACAAGAATCAATACTTTGAAACTTACATCAAGACCTTGGACAATACAAAGTTTTGTAGCAACCCAAGATACTGGGATTTCTCTACCATCTTTCTTTTCTTATCTTGTGTAATCTCGACCTTATGATCTTAGGGGTAGAAGTTGAGATTTTAAAGTTTTATTTTCCTATAAAAGGCCACCAAAGATAGTATGTAAAAATAGAATAAGAAGTGTTTTTAATTGAATTTAATTAATTAAAAGAGATTCCTTTGAAACCTAGAAGAGTTTCTTTGAAACATTGAAGAAGTTTTATTCCATCGTTGAAGAGTTGGAATTTTCTACTTCACTTGCATCCTAAAAGAGTTGCAAAACCCCCATTGGTGCTGCAATCATCCTAGAAGAGTTGCATTTTAGCCCATATCTATCTATATTTATTTTTTTTTTAATTTTCAGATTCAGACTGTTTATTTATTTATTTATTTATTTATTTATTTATTTTTGCTAGAAGATCATATTATATTAAGGATAAAAAAATAAAAAATATATTACAAAAGCCAGCAAAGAGACTCCACCTTCGGCAATGCCATCAGTAAAGTCTCAGCATCGCTATCTCATAGAGTTCAAAATTCTAAATCTAGATCGATCATCAATATCTAATTGTAACTCTCTAGCCACATGAGAGGGAAGCTGCACATCATCGCTGTCATCCCTGACTTAGCTACATCCTTGGCTAAGAAGTCTGCCACAGGGTTTTCTTCTCTGAAGCAGTGAGATATCATCCATTCAATGGAGGTAAGGAAATCCAATAGGGCTGACCATTCCAGAAGAATAGCCCAGGGAATGAGTCTATGCTAGAAGATGAACACCGTAGCAAAAGAGTCCATCTCAATACATAGGTGATTGATGTTTATATCATGAGCAAACCACATGCCCTTAATGATACTCCAAATCTCGGCGAAGAAACAGGATGAAATTCCCAAGTAAAATTCGTAGTAGCAAATTTTCCTGCCATCATGGTTTCTGAAAATTCTGCCTCCACTAGCTCTACCCGGATTTCCAAGCAAGCATCCATCAACGTTGAGCTTAATCCAGGATGGGAAGGGCTTGCACTAGTGAACCTCCAAGATAGATCACTCTATTAGAGAAGAAACGGAGAGATTGAACTTCCTACAAATTTTCAAATCAACTGCATTTCTAGGAGAAGCTTTTATTTGGGAGCAAATGAAGCTAATCTCCCCTTAGATGGCATAGATAATTCTATATAGACTAAGAGTGTTCCCCTCAAATTTTCTCCGATTTCTTTCAAACTAGATGGCGTCAATTACCAAAAAAAGACCAACCTCTCAGATATTTTTTAGACACCAACCTCTTGCTTTATTTCTCCACTAAGCAGTAAGCTCAGTCGGGGACTTACAACTCGGCCAGGAATAACTAAAAAATTCTAGAACTCCTTTCCAAACTCCAATAGAGAAATCACACTAAAAAAAGAGATGAGCAAAGGATTTAGAAGACACACCACATAGCTCGAATCTGGAAGGAAGTGGAATGCCTTTAGCCTGAATCAGGTAATCAATAGGGAGTTTACCATATAACTAGCGCCATGCCAACAAAGAAAACCTTGGAGGGAGAGATTTACTCCAGACCAGCCTCGCCCAGGGAGCCAGAAGAGAACGAGATCTAAGGCCCTCCTAGGCAGTCTTCACAGAGAACACCCCATCATATCTAGATCCCATAAGTGGCAATCATTTGAAATAGAAGAGGGCAGTTTTATATCTTTTATGACAGCAAAAGTCACCCCTTGTCAGATAGAGGAGCTCTTATTGCCTCTTTTAAACTCCCCAGAACCAGAAATAAATCTAGCTCTGATAAGTGCACTCAACTACGAATCTTCATTTCTGATGTTCCAAGCTAGCTTCACAATCAAAGCCATGTTCACATCTCTAAGCCTTCTTAGACCAAGACCACCTTCCTTCTTTAGCTTGCATATCTGATCCCATCTAACGGTGATAGCTTTGGAGGTATCTATCTCCCCAGACTAGATAAAATTTTTCATCCATTTTTCTAGCCATTTAATCAAGGAGGAAGGCCACCAGTAGACAGAGAAGCTATGTAAGGGCATTCTAGAGATGACGGATTTTACTAACTTAACTCGACCAGCCATTGAAAGAAGCTTGCCCTTCCAGCCTGCTAACTTGTCTTTAATTTTATCCATCACTGGGAGAAGAGGATCGTGCTTCACTCAGCCATTAAAGATTTTCACCCCCAAATATCTGGTCGAAAATTACAGGTAGGGATGTTTATTTCCTCAACTAACAACTGCTTCCTGATGGGGGAAATTTAACCCAAGAAAATTTTGGTCTTCTCAAGATTAAAAAATTGCCCAGAGCAATTTAGGTAAAGATCCAGAAAAGTTTTCAAGTTTCTAATGTACCTCTAAAATGCATTCGAGAAGATAAAAGCATCATCAGCTAATAAGAGGTGAGTCGGAATGCCTACACCGCGAGGACCAGCAATGGGTTTAATAGAACCTTTGGTAGCTAACTCCTTAAGACCATGACACAAGACCTCTTTAGCAATGATAAATAGAATGGGGGAGATAGTATCTCCCTACCTCAGGCCTTTACTAACTTCTAAAAACCCAATAGGCCCCCCATTTAGAAGCACAGAAATTCGAGCAGACTTTAGCAGGGTGTGGATCCAGCCAATCATAGTGTTAGAGAATCCGAATTTATGCAGAACATAAAATAAAAAAATCCCAAGATAGGGTATCAAAGGCCTTTCTAATATCCACCTTTAAACCAAGGCCCCATCCTCTAGTAGAATTACTCATGAGATTAGCTAACTCAGATGCTAAACCAATATTCATCTGAATAAATTTACCTTTCTGAAAAGCACCTTACTTAGGGGAAATAATCCTAGGGAGAAGAGCAAAAATGCAGGAGGCCATAATTTTTGACAGAACCTTAAAAAAAAAAATTCCCCATGCAAGTCGGGCAAAATGTTTCTAGAGTTCTGGCTCCATCTACCTTAGGAATTAAAAGAAAAAAAAATTGTTATTAATTCCTTTGGGAAGAATACCTGAAGAGAAGAAACCCCTCATAGCTCTACAAACATCAAGGCCCTTAATCTCCCAGCAAGTTCTGAAAAATGCTCCTGAAAAGCCATCTGGGCCTGGAAAGCTATTAGGGTCAAGATCCCAGACCACTCTCTTACCTTCATCATCCAGGGGAATAGAATCCAAAACAGGCGGTCAGAGTCCTGAAGAATTCTAGGGATGTAATAAATAAATCTGGATGGCTGTCTAGGTCCACACGCCTATGAAAAGCTTTATAAAATTGAACAATGTGATTATGCAGATGCTCCTGATAAAAAATAGTCTCATCGTCTTCTTGATCAATGCTAGTGATGAATTTTTTTTATCTCTTCACTTTGGCCATGACATAAAAAAATTTCAAACATTTACCGCCATCTCGTAACCATCTTATTCTAGACTTTTGAGATCGCAGCTTCTCCTGATATTTAGAGGCTTTTAAGATTCTTGTCTTAGCATCAACCTCAAGATCAAATAGCTCCTTAGAATGCCCCTCTTCCTCAATTCTTTTCTGAATCTAATCAAGCCGACTCTGAGAGATAGCAACCTCAAGGTCTAAGTGGGGAAAGGCCTCTCACGACCAAGATTTCATAGCAACCTTTAATCTTTTAGGCTCCTGAGCAAGGATAAAAAGTGTAAGATCAAGATAAGCTAACTCCCCAGGAATCATGAACCATATCAATAAAGCCAGGATGATCCATCTAGAAATTATTGATACAAAAGGGACAATTCTGAGGCTTAATTCATACCCAAATAGACAAGCAAGGGCACATGGTCAGAGGCCATGCGAGGGAGGACCTCATTCATAAAATTCCTGTCATGGTAGCCGATACATTTCCTCTTCTTCTGTTGTTGGTCCAGGTGAATTTCCTTCCTGAAGAAGGAGCCTAGATCATCAATGTTGCATCAACCATAGGTCCAAATTCAATAGCCACTCCTAAATAGAATCTTCCCAGACCCCTCCTTTCATGATCAAATAATATTGCACTGAAATCTCCAATGATAATTCTTAGATGCCCCATCGAATCAGCCACTAAATCCATCCATAGTGATCTACGATCAGCTCTCAGGCATTTACTGTGAACCACAAAGAGTTCAAGAGCATATCCCTTCCAATCCAAAAGCAAAGAGATCTATTGATCAGACATTGAGGAAACCCAAGGAGTAATTAAAATCTATCTCCAAATCACCCATAGATTTGGGTTCATATTAGGCCTACCATTGGAAATAACATCAGCTACAAATCTAAGTTTGTTAAAAAACATATTTGGAAACTTAGAAACTAGAAGCATGGGTTTAGCCAAACAAAGCAAGTCTGGATAATGAACATGCACTATCTTGCTTAAAGCCACCTTCGCAGCAACCTTCTTTAACTCATGAATGTGCCAAAATGAATTTTGGTGTTCAGAACTAGACTGATCCTTCACACTCCCCTGCTTCCCCTTTTTTTTGCACATTCGGGTCCACCCAAATTGATCTTCCTCTCTGCATGCAGCCGCAACATCAACTCTACCAACACCTTCCATTGTAGAAATATGAGGGCGAGGAGCACGTGAACTGGCAAGGTGGCACTTGATTGACCAGCCCTAGGAATAGGGGTGCACCCTCTTCTGGACGCACCCCTCCCATCTCCATCTCCACAAGGACTCTAGCATAAATCCCAAAAACCACATTCATGGTGCATTGATTGAGTGCAATAGGTCAGCCAGCAGTTTTTGGCCATTGTCAAGAGCACCTTTCCATGCTAGTATTTGAGTGGTAGATCAGAGAAGCGGACCTAGACTAATGATTTGTTAACATATTTTTCGTTCACATTGAAATATGGATGCCATCTCTAGAAACATAGGTCTTGCTTTCCCACATTGGCGGGGCTTCTCCTCCACATAGATGCTATATCACCATCAGAATCAAACTGAAAAATTGTGAAGCCTTTGCCCATAGGCACAATCTTCACATTGCCCTTCAAATTCTATGATTCCTTCACTTTCTGTCGCACATCGTCTAATGATAAAAATCTGAAGTTAATTTACCAATTAGGACAAAATGATACCTAGATAATCTATCTTCATATTCATCCTGAGGTATAGTGACCTTTGTGAATTTCCCTGCTTGAATTGACTTAGGGAGATCACTCACCTCAGGAAGCACAGAGCCAACCACCCTATGATAAGATTCCTTGGACTAGGATGAACCGAATGCTCTCCACCTTCACAAATAGCAGCCATAGATTCCTTAGCGTGAGGGTCATCCACCGTTAAGGGAAAACCTCCACCTAGATCCTGTCCATCACCTAAGTTGCGAACCTCCTTAGCATCCCTATCGCCCTCTCCTATTCCAATGCTCTCCATTAACTATTTTGTTTCTATATCATTGATCCCTCTTGCCCACCTGGTTATCACGAAGATCCCAAAAAAGATGGAATTGGATGTATTCTACCACTCAAAATCGATTTAGACTGTGTAAGTGTAGTAACTTGTCAGCACTGAAATTACAACATCTCGACCTCAAAAGCTAATTTAACAATATGTTGTTGATGTTAAAAATTTTCATCTCCACCCTTTGTTTGATTTGAAGGCATGGTCCTCTCCTCCAAATCTCTGATACCAAATGATGCAATATCCCTGACAGAATCGCCTAATTACAAGAATCGGGAGAGGACTTGACTTTGTAGATGAAACTAATTTCGGAAAAAATGACCTTTGGCCAGTAATTTGGGGATATCTCTCTGTTTTGATGTTGGTTTGGGGCAATTCGAATTGAGAACAAAAGACAAGAGGTGGGGCTACAGCATTTGTGAGATACAAATTTTTGAGATCTTGGGTGAAAAAGGGTTTAAAAGGGCTACCAAGTTACTATACTTACACAATCCGAATCTGAAAATGAAAAAAAAAATGAAAATAGATAGATGTGGGATGAAATGCAACTCTTCTAGGATGATTGCAACACCAATGGGGTCTTGCAACTGTTCTAGGATGCAAGTGAAGTAGAAAATTCCAACTCTTCAAGGATGGAATGAGACTTCTTCAAGGTTTCAAAGAAACTCTTCTAGGTTTCAAAGGAATCTCTCAATTAGAGAACCACAATTTGATTAATCAAATTCAATTAAAAAATCTTCTCATTCTATTTTTACATGCTATCTTTGGTGGCCTTTTATAGGCAAATAAAACTCTAAAATCTCAACTTCTACCTCTAAGATCCTAAGGTTGAGATTACACAAGATAAGCAAAGAAAGATGGTAGAGAAATCTCACTATCTTGGGTTGCTATAAAAGTTTGTATTGTCCAAGGTCTTGATATAAGATTCAAAGTCTTAATTCTTGTTTCAAGATAAGTGACTTTCAAGTGGGCTTTCTTTGTAGCTTTCCAGTGCTAGCTCAAATGCCAAACTAGAGTTCACAAATTGAGGAATCAAAGGAGTAGAGGTGGAAATCCACTAAGGATGTGAAGCGTTCCAACCCTAAAAGCTCCTACGATATCTACACTGTTGATTACATTTGAGTTTCTATAGCTGAGATTAAACTTTAAATTACATAGTAAAGACTAAGAAATGTTAATCATAGGCTAAGATAAATGCTAGGGCTTGGGATAAACTTCTTCATGAGTTGGTCGGGCTGCACCATTCTCCCATTCTTCAAATGAATTCATTCTCAAATTCTTATTCCACCCAAAAAGTATTTGATCTCCACTTGGATCAAATGGGAGCATAGAAATTTCATCAAGCATGTGATCACCTGCAAAAAAGGGAAGGGGTGCAATAAAAGTAGTTTGTATTATAAGAAATGACAACACTCCATGTCATCCCTTTAGTTGTAGCTGTTAAGTTGTGCCTTTTAGCAATGTTGATGTTTGTTTTTGAGTTGCTACTAGCTTAAGCAAATGGAAGACTAAATGATGGTGAAAACATTGTCAAGAAAGGATCAATATATGCTCTATAGGTGTCAGACCTATAATATGGGTAGTCTTCATTCCATACACAAACAAATTTGAAAAAGTTATTGCTCATCTTCCCAAAGATGAATTTGGCTGGCAATGGTGGCATGGGAACATTATTCACAACTTCAAGTAATGAAGGTTGGAGGTGGAGAATAGGGTTTCCTTTAAGTACGTCTTGAGGAATGTCATTGATAACCTCGTGACTTATCTCATTTTCAAAATCAAAAGTTGATTCAAGCAAGTTGAAGGCATCACATTCATGAGGTTCTTCTACTGGATATTCATCAAACACTGGTAGTGCACATAGATCAACACAAGTCATGGAGGTGTAAGGAAGACAATCTTCCAAATCTTATGGTACTTCACAAATGGGCCGGATGTCATTTTACGCTTCTGAATGAAATTCTGATTTGTCATTGATACTCCTCATTTGAACAGATTTTTTATTCTTTGAAAGATGAAAATCAATCTTTACATGTCTTCTCAGTCAGATGTTCGAACAACGTGAAGTTTTCTTCAATCATTCAATCTCAAAAATCAAAACAACCACTTGATGCTGGAATTGCAACATCTCAACTTGAAGAGCTAATTTAGCAATATGTTGTTGATGTTGAAAATTTTCATCTTCACCCTTTGTTTGATTTGAAATTATGGTTCTCTCCTCCAAAGCTCTGATACTAAAATGATGTAGTCTCCCTCATAGGATTGCCCGAATACAAGAATTGGAAGAGTACTTGACTTTGTAGATAAAACCAATTTCAGTCAGTAATTTGGGGATAACTCTCTGCTTCGATATCAGTTTGGGGTGATTCAAATTGGTAATTAAAGACAAGAGGTGGGCCTACAAGCTTTATGAGGTAGGAGTTTTAAGATTCTATGAGGAAGAAGTCTTAAAATAACCATAAAGGTACTGAACTTAAAGAGATCCGAATTTAGAAATGAAAATGGATAGATTGGTACTGGACTTTCTCTGTAGCTTTCCAATGCTAGCTCAAATGTTAAACTTGAGCTCTCAAATTACGGAATCAAAGGAATTGAGGTGGAAATCCACAAAGGATGTGAAGAGTTCCAACTCCAAGATCCTACGATATCTGCACCGTCAATTACATTTGAATTTCTATGGTTGAGATTAAAGTTTAAATTATATAGTAAAGACTAAGAAATGTTAATCATGGGCTAAGGTAAATGCTAGGCCTTGGGCTAAACTTCTTCATGTGTTGGTCGGGCCTACATCAGAAACATAATTGTGTCGTAATCCATCCAGGATCTCCAATGTAGTACTTTAAGGTCACAAAGTTATAAAATGACTATAAATCCACATTATATAATAATGATCAACAAGATTACACAACTGATGAATTCTAATGATATTATCATAATTACACAAAAGAAGGTTAATCTGAAGGAAAATAATCACAAATAATGCCCCTAGGGTTACATCAGATTGGTACATAAGAGAATCAAAAGGGAAGACGAATATTATCATCCTCAAGAAGCCCAAAAGGCAAAGTCATCAAACATGCAGCTTGCCTCATGTGTAACCAACTCCTTGACCCAAAGATCATCGCCATAAAGAGCTGGCTTTTTTATTACACTCTCAAGATGGTTTCCTCAATCACCATCTGAAAAGAGTGCAACAAATGGGGTGAGCTTCCATGAAGCCCAGTAAGGGTTGGACATACAAGAAATAAAAAATATATATGAAATGAATAAAATGTCAGTGCTCAACCACACCAATATGAATGCAATATCATAATCGGGTTTATTATCACATAAGCCTAATCAATAGATTCAATTGCAACATAAGTCGTATCTCCAATCATGAATGTACGTTATTGGTCCCTAAGGATACAAGCCAGTTTTGAGTCAGGATCATACTGATCCCTACATGACTACTTCAGTATTCGATAAGCCCCTATTAATAATCCCCATATATACTACAACATCGGTATCCAACATTTGGTGATGGATTTGTCACGATGTCGACACTCACCCACCTTGGTCATCTAAAATTCCCCCAACCTTAAGGGTTGCAATAATAGGGTTATTCTCCTAGCCAGTTGTAATCTAATATGAAAGACACATTGTAACACAACTATACTCACAAAAACTATCGGTATATAATGCCAGAACCCAACCTTCGGTTACTTGAACCCCACACTCACTCACACTATGGGCATGCAGTGTCATCGGAACTCAACCTTTGGCTACCCTACATCCCATTCATCAATACCAACACACACACATATACACACACATACACACACACACACCAATTCAAATACATACATATACCAACTCTAATATGCATAGATACCAACATTAACATTTTTTTTTGCTAAAGAATCTTAAAAAAAAAAATTTATTAGAAAGAGAACCAAAGAGACAATCTAATACACAGAACCAGCCAAGCAATCTCTACCTTCGGCATTGCCATTAGCAGAGAAAGCTCAACCCAAAAAATGAAAATTCTAATTCATTAACCTTGACAGGTGAATATCTATCTCTTGGAGATCTCTTTTTACTAATTTAAAAATCAAATAAGGGGATCTCTTTCTATCTTCATAGCGACTGCCATTCCTCTCTTTCCAGATGTTGTCTAAAATTAATACAAAACCAGCCATCTAGGGAACTTTATCAGCCAGACCTCTGTGCTTCCTTTTCCACCAAATAGCCATATCAAGAATGGCAGCGAGAAAGATCCAAGACACACCAAAACACTTTAAAAAACTCTTCCATATTTCCATGTTGAAACTACACTTAAGGAAAATATGAAGGATGTTTTCCTCAACTAATTGACATAAGGAGCACTAGGATGGGATAGACCTGATTACCTCATACATAGGAAGTTTACCATGCAACACTCACCACCCGAACAGAGCTTACCGCGGCTGATGGTAAGATTCCCAAACTATAGAGTACCAAGGCACTTTTGGATTATGATGATGAATTTCATTCTAGGCAGAGGCGGAAGAAAACACACTAGAAGACGTGCAACTCCACACACATCTATCTTCCACCTTACATTGAGGGAGGTTAATACTCAGCTATGAAGATAATTTGCTTGAATAATGAAGAAACAGGAGGAAAGGGAAGCATCAAGTCCTTGTGGATCAGACCAGAAAGTTTGATCGAATTGCCTCTTCTCATCAATAATGTTATGCAAGTCCTTTACTGGAATGTGCAAGGATTTAAGAAAGTTGTGTCTCATATAGCTTTGCGTGTTTTAGTGAAAGAGAACCTGCCAAACATTTTTTGCTTGGCTGAGCCCAAGGTAGAGACCTTATGTTTTCCTAAGTTATATTTTAATAGATTGGGTTATGAGGTAGATTTGGCTCACAACTATCGAGTGGATAAAGTCCCAAATTTATGGGTCATATGGAAGCGTGGTATGAATAAACTGATAATTCTTTCCTTATCGGATCAAAAAATTTCCTTAGAAATAGCATGGCTTCAGCACACCGTGACGGTCTCATTTGTCCATGCTAGTTGTTTTAGAGCTGGGAGAAGGAATCTATGGCTTGAGTAGACTACTATTTCGGTATTAGCTCAACCATGGCTCTTGATTGGGGACTTCAATACAACCCTGGCTTCACATGAAAAGGGAGGCTCGAGGGCCTTTAGTATGGGCTCAGTAGCTGAATTTCAGGTGCTGGTTGATTCTTGCTCTTTGATTCAGCTTCCTTCTCAGGGTCACAAATTTACATAGACTAACAACAGAAAGCAAGGTAATATTTCTGTAATTCTTGATAGAAGTTTTTTTAAGGATGCTTGTTATTGATGTTTCCTGATACTATGTAAAGAGTTCTTACTTGTGCGGGCTCAGACCATACCCCTCTATTTGTTGCGTCTAAGTCCGTCCCAAAGCCTAAAAACTGCCGTTTTAGGCTTTATAAATTTTGGATGGAAGAAGATTCTTTTTTGCAGCTAGTCAAGGATTCGTGGTCTCATCCTGTTGTTTGATCTCCTAGCCCTATTCTGGTAGCCAAGTTAAATTGTCTTAAGCCTATTATCAGATCTTGGTCAAGCGCCTCTTTCCCAAACTTTCCATTAGCTTTAATTAAAGCAAAGGATGACCTGGCTGAGGTTCAAGCTTTGACTGAAGTCTTTCATAAAGCCCCTCCCTTGGAGGCCCACACAAAGCTTCTTGATTGCATTCCATCTTTGATTGATGAAGTGAACTTGCTGAGCTTGAAAACATCCCAGGCATTGCAAAAATAAAGAAGGCGGTTTGAAATTTGGACCCTGATAGTTCTCCAGGGCCTGATGGCTTTCTAGGAGCTATTTTCAAGCATTGCTAGGATGTGATTTTTGAAAATTTTTGTAGAGCAGTCAGTGATTTCTTCAAATTCAGCACTATGCCATGGGGGTAAATAATAATTTTCTAGCTCTGATTTTGAAATTTGATGGTGCTCAGACTCTTGATAAATTTTTCCCTCTTTGTATGGGGAATTTTTTCTGCAAAGTGTTGTCTAAGATTACGGCTACTAGACTATCCCATCTTCTTCCCAGGCTCATTTCTGATGAATAAAGAGCTTTTGAAAGAGGGAAGGTGTAGACACCCAATTTTGTCACCCTCCTCTAGCTATTATGAAATGTGGATCTTGGATGTAACTTCTGACTTCCGATCAACAGAGATGATGGTTGACTAAGAAAACCCAGAAACATTCTCCACCTATCTGAAAAGCCTGGAAACCCCCGTGTAGGGAGAAGAGGATCCAAATTTGAATTTCATATATGAAAAGAATCTGGTCAAGATGATCATACAGATGGATAGTGCTTGAAAATACGATTCTGATGATATATAACAAATCAAAATTAGACCATCGGATCTCTCGCAATCATCCCTGAAAAATTACATTTTTCATACGTATGCCACACACACTGGTAAGCCTGTCGGAAACCTGGAAAAATTCCCTACCTACTCAAATGCCCTAAATTCATCCCCTACTTGAAAATCATAGAAACCCCCGTATGGGAGAGAAGAGGGTCCAAATTTGACATTTTATATATAAAGGAATATGGTCAAGATGACCATATAGATGGATAGTGCTCAAAAATACGATTCTGACTATATATGGCACATCAAAATCGAATCATCGAATGATCGTATGTGTGCTGCACGTACTGGCCAGTAGGCCAACCCGCATGCATGCTGCGGGCACTGGCTGTTGCCTTGCCCGCATGCACACACCCCTGCTGGCTACTGCCCAAAAGCCCACTGGCTACTGTCGGTGCCCTATTGGCTGCTACAGCTAGTGCCCCTGTTGGCTACTGTTGGTGCCCCCGCTGGCTACTGCTGGCGCTACCGCTGGTTGCTGCTGGTGCCCCCGCTAGCTGCTGCTGGCGCCCCTATGCACATTGCCCGCACACCCTGTGCACATTACCCACAAAACCTATGCACATTACTCACACACCTTGTGCACATTGCCTGCCATCCCATGCGACCGTGACGGCCATGCCCCATACACTTCAACCCAACCTTGTATGTCGCCATCAATGGCAGGGATTGGTGTTCCACTAGCCCAGTGGGTAAAGAGATTTCCTTTTCACCCACTTTAGTTTAAAAACCTACTTTTTGCTAAAAACTCTCTCTCCTCCCATTTAGTCCACAAGAACCCCCTTTTGCCCATTGGTTAAAACCCCTTTTTACCCACTTTAGTCCAAAATGCCCCTTTTTTTCCTATTGGTTAAAAAGTCTCTCTCCTCCCCATTAGCCTGGAAATCTTATAAATACCCCCATCCTTTGGATTTTACACAACACAACAACCCCACAACTCCCCCTTTAGGAAGTAAAGCTTTGCCCTCTCTCCTCCTCCACCCCCCCCTTTGAGTTTCTTTGGGTCTTCGGAGTGATCTTCGTAAAATCTTGTTTGGATCTATCAAAGTATTCTTCGGGACTTTGAAGATCTTCAATCCAAGTTCTTAGTCCAATCCATATTTTACCAGAAATAGTATGTTCTTAGCATCCTTCCTTTCAATGTTCTTAAGCTTTACCAGAAGTAGATATCCCTCTCCCTAGAAGTTCTTCGGGTCTATGAAGAGATCTTTGTCAAGATCCAGAATTCTGTTCAGATATTCAAAGTGTTCTTCGAGGCTTTGGGGATCTTTAATCCATTTTTAGGTCAATCCATTTCTTTTAAAAAATAGCAATTCCTAGCAGAAGCTCCATCTAAGTGCCCTTGAAATCTTTCTAAAAATAGCCTTCCCTAACTGAATCCCTATCTGAATCTAAATCTGGAAATAGCCTTCCTTAGCCGAAGCCCTATCTAAATCCAAATCCAAAAATAGCCTTCTCTAGCCGAAGCTCTGTTTGAATCCAAATCTGGAAATAGCCTTCCCTAGCCGAAGCTTTGTTTGAATTCAAATCTGAAAACATCCTTCCCTAATCGAAGCCCTGTCCGAATCCAAATCCGAAAATAGCCTTCCTTAGTTGAAGCCCTATCTGAATACAAATCTAGAAATAGCCTTCCCTAGCTGAGGCTCTAGCCAATCCAAATCCAAAAATAGCCTTCCCTAACTGAAGCTCTAGCCAATCCAAATCCAAAAATAGCCTTCCCTAACCGAAGCTCTGTCCTAATCCAAATCCAAAAGTAACCATTCCTTGCCGAAACTCTGTCTGAATATCATCACAGTCAGCATCTCTCAAGAAAGAAAGTTGGAGGTTAAGACCATCTTCCCCTGATCCAGGGGAATCCAAAAGATTATCTAAGCCAATACTAATCAGGGGCCCACCCCTCTTGACCCAAAATAGGGGTTAAGTTCAGGTATAGTTTCTCAACTGAATTATCATCATGTAGACTTTATATAGACCTTGTTTTAGTGTACATAGTCATTTAAATTCAGTCAATGTATATATGTGTGATAACTTACCCATGCATATGGAATAAGAATAATTATAAAAAATGTTTGTTCTCAAGCATCTAGTAGGAAGATCGGTTGAATTGGGTAGATTGGGTGCCTAACATCGTCCCAATTCTACAACCTGAAACTTACCCTAAATCTCTGGACCAAACCAAAATTTGGGCCCTTTTCTTAGGAATCGGGCCCACCCCAGGGTCCTAGGCCCATAATTCTAGGTGGTAATTCCAAACCCCCATTTACATGATCCCAATCCCTGTATTGGACCATCATCAAACACCCATCTCAAATGATGAATTTTACACTCTTACGAAATAGGCCTCCACGTATCTCTGAGCGGTGATACGGCAGTGTAGGGCCCATAGGGTAAGCACATATGACACACTCCCTCCCTTATGAAAGAGAAAGAGAGGAGAGAGGATGGAATCAATGCAAGCCTTTTTCTCCCCCCATAGGGGAGGAACGCATGCACATCCTTAGGCTTCTACCATCACAGTGGTGACTCTAGGAGGGATAAATATCAAGCTTCCAATACGAGATGCTACCTTTAAATGCAAGAACATTTTCCACCACATTTATTTGAAAACATGTTTGGCTAACCCCATGTTTTTTAATTGTATTTGCTAACCACATCATGCATCATGCTCAAAGTGAAATCATTTGGCGAGAGACTCCCTGTCATGCCTACACCCTCGGGGAGGTCAGTGCATGTCATGGAGTGTACTCTAAGAGCAAATGGTAGCCGCTTCTTATACAAGGGTGTAGGGTATTATTAAATGGCAAGGTTGTTCATAATTGTGCCAGCACCCTCGGGGAGGTTCATGTACTTTATGACATTCTGAGATCGGATAATGGTATTCTCGCATTACACTTTTATACACAATCATTCACGGTTCCACCACCCTATGGCCAGTTGCTTAACCTCATGTGTAGTCACGAGTAATGGGCATGGAAGTCACTCCCTTGATCTCATACCTACGGGTATTTCAAAAGGATCACATACCTTGTGTATATAGATCCTGTCAAGGAAGCCTTGTCGGTCCTATTGCATCCACTGCATACTCAGCATCATGTAGAAAATCGATAAAAGCTAACAACGCCACAAGCTAACTATAGAACTTGTTTGTGGTCTTGAAAAGGAATGTTTCTACCTTATATTCCCGTCATAAAGAATTGCTTTCCTAAGTGGGTTTCGGATAGAAGGTGTCCCTCCTCCTTAGAAAAAATGTCCAAATACGTGACTCAGGGACAATCCCATCTGAGTCGCGTAAAGTCCTGAGAAGTCCTAAGAAAATTAGGAGGAAGGACACCTAGTGAGAAAAAGAGCAAGGAAAGTATGGCTTTATTACATGGAATGTCTTATGGGAATATTCTTAACAAGCCATTTGTATGAATCTCCCACTTATGACATTGAGTGGACTGGGGCATCAATTATCCACCCCCTATCATTAAGCAGACTAACTTTGGATAGATCATTGGTTATTAAATCTAGTGAATGTGTGAACAAGGGGCTGGAACTTCAAGAATCCTAAATAATCCATTTTTGGTTCAGGCACAACTTCACACCTCAAATACTCTCCGCGGTCACTTTAGACATGTCAGGGCAATCGGTTGACTCGCCTAAGT
>NW_024868727.1:49800-49901 GCF_013358625.1 Macadamia integrifolia | reverse complement strand
AAATGGAGTCATCCCTAACTCAGAATTAGACAATAGTAGTGAAAGCTTTCACAAAGCAGTGCTTATAAAATACTAAGGTGGATGTGAAACATCGGGAGCTT
>NW_024868727.1:38586-48126 GCF_013358625.1 Macadamia integrifolia | reverse complement strand
ATCAAAGAGCATGCCTCCTTAATCCACATAGGGAGTGACATAGAGGATGATGAATCAAGTCTGATCCAACTTCAAACCAATGATTTCAAGTCCAACCCTATGGAAATCTTTTGGTCCATACGCTCTGAATACTATGAGCGTTTGGATGCAGCAAAATTTGATGGTCAAGAGAAATCTGATGGAGAACCAAGTGAGGGAGAAATCGGTGAAGAAGAGGATTATAATGATGAGAATGAGGATGAGAATGATGGAGATGACTCTAATTCTCAAGAGGATGATGAGTATCCAAATTGGGATGACTACCAAGGGCCTTGGTACAATGATAATGATGATGAGTCGGAATATTACTCATCGGATCACTAGACATGTTTCTCAGTCTATGTTATTAGTGGTGATGACCTAACAGTTGATCTGACGGGTGGCATTCAGTCTTCCCTCTGCGTGGGAGGAGATGATTCTACATCAGACTCAGAAAATTATGAGAAATCTAGAGAGGCAACATAAGTTTATATGGCCGAACGAGACTTCCCATTAGAGATGGAGGAAAAGTTATATGAAGTGTACTCCAACACATTGAGGATGCAAGAAAGAGTAGAAGAAATTGACAATATGCTGGGTGAAGTAACTATTGGTGATCATTACTACCATGAGCAGCTGAATGATCTAGAAGAAATAGGACCAAACGACACATTCACAGAGGTAGTGGATGCCGTATTCCAACAGCTTTCTAATGTAGGAAAAAAGTTATGAGTCAGGGCTATGGATATTTGTGGAGGACCTCGACTCCCCATCCCAAGCATGGATGGAGAATCAGAAGAAGAGGATGACCCCATGGTGGGGATGATCACCATAACAAATAGTGATGACGAAGATTGTTATGCCACAGAGATTATTGTAAAGAAACCTATCAACGTGATGGAAGTTAGAAGTGGAAGAGACTAATAGGGCAAGGCTCTAACAGTGGAATAGTCAAGGGCTAATGAGGTCAAGACCAGTAGCTTGAAGAAAGAGCCAAAGAACATAGTTTTAGCTCAACTCAAGAAGTCCCAGGCTAATATCTCAATTTGGGGACTATTGATGGCCTCCCCCACACACCATGAAGCAGCCTTGAAATCTCTCACCAATATATAGGTGCTAATCAAGATAAATCTGGCACATCTCACGCATATAGTAAGGGCAACATATGTAGTGCAATCCTTGACATTCTTAGATTCAGAGCTTGCCAAAGGGGTTTAGGACAATCGAGCTCTCCACATCACGGTAGAATGCCTTGACAAGGTGGTTCCCTAGGTCCTTATTGACAACGTGTCTGCTTTGAATGTGCTACCCTTGAGATCGGCAAAGAGTATTGGAATCAACCTAAAAGAAATGAGGCTGACTACCTAAACCATACGGGCATATAACAATACCAAGAGGAAGATCCTTAGCATCCTTACCCTTGCCATAAAGATTGGCCTGATGAAGTTTGATATTGATTTCTAGGTCATTGATATACAGACAACTTTTAGCATGCTCTTGGAAAGGCCTTAGTTGCATCATGCGAAGGTAGTGTCCTCTAGTCTCCATAAAAAAATGAAGTTCATTCATGAAGGAAAGGTGATTACGGTAGCTAGGGATCCCGAAGTGGTTAACACCTTGGCCAATATTAAAAATGAAGAACAAGACCAGGAAGTTCAACTAAGTGATTTTAAATTAGATGCAACTTGTGTAGCTATTGCCAAAGAAGTTCCAAAGGAGGAAATCCTGGCTAACTATAAAGCCATCTAGAATCCACTGGTGAAGCAGATGATAAAGAATATGTAATATTTTCCTAGTATGGGGTCTAGGGAAATATCATCAAGGAGTTACAAAGCAGCCTAGTTTGGTAGTGAACAAAGGAAAGAATGGTCTTGGGTACACTCCTTTGACCACCAAGGGATAGAAAATGCTAAGGATGACTAGGAAGACCTCCATCTCTTACTACCCTACTCTCAATGGGTATTTTGTAAAAGAAAGAGAGGATTTCCCTTTCCACGGAAATGAGGAACCATGGTTTGATGAAACCACCGCAAAGAGGCAACTAGGATTTGAAGTCTTTTTCCAAGACGAGCTCAACCGGGTGACTCATGAAGTGGAACAACAACAAATGCTAGTTAAAGAAAGTGATCAAGACAGTTGCATCACCAGGATAGTAGAAATTGCACTGATTGAGATTGGGTCTTCCTCTGATGACCCTTCAACATTGATATGATCAAAGGAGGCACCAAGTCCTCAAGTCCTCTTGAAAAGAGAATGGGAAAAGAAGATAAGGCTCACCAGGAGTCTACCGCTTCCCATTGATTTGAAAAATTACATTTGCTCCCTCCTATAAGAACTAAGAGCCCGAGAGCTACATGAGCTCAAGCCTCATCTTTTCAGAGGAAGAGGTACATATGCAAAGCAAAGAAGAGCACAAAGAATGATGGTTTGCATGTACTGTGCCCGAATCAACTGATATGGGAAGGTCCGTGAAGGTGGTCGAAGATGTGACCAAGGCATCGGGATGGTATCCCTGAATAGGCTTGAAAAGATAGACTTTATAGAAAGAGGATTGAGTAGTCTCCACCAATCTTCACCCCTAAAAAATTTTAGCTTCCAAGAGCACAAGGTTGATCAATTGGTATTTATGAAGAAGCAGGCATCTATCCAGAAGAACCATTGCACCACTGAAGAAATAGCAACAACTTTCTCAGAAAGAGAATAAGGCCCTTTGCCACACCTCCTTATCCATTAAGCCACCAAACTGCTCCTGAACTAGACAAGCATTAGAGAAAACTTCAAGTTTGCTCATGCTATTGAGTCAACCAGCTTGAATACCCCTGGCGAAAGCATTAAGCTAGTTATCAAGTCTGTAGTTGAGTCTGTTGTTTATGATTTCGTGTCGGTCTCCCCTCTCGAGGAGAGTCCAGAGTCCTTGTATGTCAAGTCTGTTACTCCTTTTTTCATGAATGAAATTTTTGATTCCGAGTAAGACTTGCCTCATTTTTCTAATGATGATCTTAATAAATATCAAGAATCAATAAAACAATACAAACCAAAGAAAGCCCAACCAATCCGTGAGGATACTCGGGTTATTAATTTAGGAACCGACCAATGCCTTCGAAAGGTAAAAATTGGCACTACCTTTGATGACGAAGAAGCAGAACAGATGATTAGTCTTCTAAAGGAATTCACCAAGGTCTTTGCTTGGTCTTATGAGGATATGCCTAGTATTGACCCAACATCGTGTAGTATGCCGACTTACCCTCGGGAAAAATCGATAAAGCAGAAGAACTAAAGAATGCATCCATAATGGAGTGAAAAGATAAGAGAAGAATTTGTGAAGCAATGGAATGCAGGGTTTCTACAAGTGGTAAAATACCCCTAATGGTTGGCAAACATTGTACCAGTACCGAAGAAAGATGGCAAGGTATGAATGTACGTGGACTTTCGAGATCTTAACATGGTGAGCCCTAAAGATGACTTCCCATTACCTTACATTGATGTATTAGTGGATAACACGGTAGGGCATGCTTTGTTATCATTTATGGATGGATTCTTGGGACACAACCAAATAAGCATGCACCTAGAGGATCGTGAGAAGACAGCCTTCACAACTCCATGGGGAACCTATTGTTACAAGGTGATGCCTTTTGGATTAAAGAACACCGGGGCAACTTATTAAAGAGCAGCTATGGCCATATTCCATGACATGATGAATAAAGACATGGAAGCCTAAGTGGATGACATGATAGTGAAGTCAAAAGACCGACAGGGGCATATTCCCACGCTAAGGCGATTCTTTGAAAGAATCAAGAAGTATCAGTTAAAGTTGAATCCTCAGAAGTGTGTATTCGGGGCAATAGAAGGAAAGTTGTTAGGTTTCTTAGTGAGTGAAAGAGGCATTGAAGTCGACCCTATCAATCAAGGCAATTTAGGAAATGTCCACACCACGAACTGAGAAGCAAATACGAGGATTTTTGGGTCACATCCAGTATATTAGCAGATTCATAGCTCAATTGACTACCATCTGTGAGCCAATTTTCAAGCTGTTGAAGAAGGATCAGCCATGGAATGGAATGACCAATGCCAACAAGCTTTTAAAAAAATCAAAGGATACCTCATGAACCCACCAATATTGACACCGTCAGTGGAAGGTGAACCACTTCTCTTGTACTTATCCATGGGAGAATATTCCATGGGCTCTTTCCTAGCACAAAAAGAGATGAAAGATGGGGCAGAGCATGCCATATACTACCTTAGTAAGAAGTTCTTGGAATATGAGACATGGTACACATCTTTGGAAAGAACATGTGCTGCGTTGATTTGGGCAACGGAACGGTTATGACACTACATGGTTTCCTATCTGGTGCACTTGATCTCAAGGATGGATCCCATCAAATACCTCTTTGAGAAACCAGCCCTAATAGGAAGGATGGCCCATTGGTTGCTTTTGCTATCAGAGTTTGACATCACCTACATTACTCAAAAATCTATCAAAGGGCAGGCCATAGCCGATCATTTGGCTGCCCACCCCACAGAAGATGGAAGATCCTTAGATGATGCATTTCCTAAAGAAGAAATCACAGCAATAGAGGAAGAAGACACAATTAATGAATGACAGTTATTCTTTGATGGAGCAGCCAATCAGAAAGGATGTGGTGCGGGAATATTACTTGTCACTCCTGAAGGTCTTTATTTGCCTTCATCATTTTGCCTCAATTTCCCCTAAACCAACAATATTGCCGAATATGAAGCTTGTGCTTTGAGGCTCAAAACTACTTTGACTATTGGAGTGAAAAGGATCAAGGTTTACGGTGATACATCCATCGTCATCTGTTAGACGCAAGAAAAATGGAAGACCATAGATGAAAAGTTGAAGCCATATCAAGAACATCTGGAAGAGGTGGTTGAACACTTTGAGAAGATCTCATTCGAATACTTTCAGAGAGATAATAGCAGGCTTGCTGATGCCCATGCAACCTTAGCTTCCATGGTAGAATGTAACCCTATGGCTATGGTTCGACTATTCTTAGTGGAACAAAGAAGTAGGCCCATTTATTAGAATTCGGTAAACTCTCTCACTATGGATGGTTGGTCTTGGTTCGTTCACATAGTGGATTTCATTAGGGAAAGGAAGTACCCGGTTGAAGCAACTAAAAGGAAAAATAAATTTCTAAGAAGATATGCTACCCAGTTTATCCTTTAGGAAGATTTGTTATACAAAAGATCCTACGATGGAATACAATTGTTGTGTGTGAATGAGGAACAAGCTGCAACCATCATGGAGGAAATTCATCAAGGCCTTTGTGGACCGCACATGAATGCCAAGATATTATCTAAAAAGATCCTTAGGCTAGGATATTACTGAAACACAATGGAAGCAGATTGTGTGGACTTTGTCAAGAAATGCCACAAGTGTCAAATATTTGCTAACATCATACATATCTCGCCAACAGAGTTGCATTCGCACAGTTCACCTTGGCCATTCTCTACTTGGGGCATTGATATCATTGGAAAGATCAACCCCAAAGTATCCAATGGTCACGAATTCATCCTGGTAGCCATTGATCATTTCACAAAGTGGGTAGAAGCTCAGTTATATGTGGTCCTCACATCTGCCAAAGTAGCCAAATTCATTCAAGAAAATATTATTTTTCGATATGGAGTACCTTAAGAATTGATATCAGATCAGGGATCCTATTTCTAGGGAAAGATGGATAAAATCTGCACAAAGTTCAGTATTAGAAGGCATCACTCTACCACTTACAGACCGTAGACCAATGGGTTAGTAGAAGTAGCCAACAAAAACATCAAAGTCATCCAACAAAAAATGGCAGAAACACACAAGGATTAGGCTGATAAGTTACCCCTTACCTTATGGGCATACCTGTAGACACCCAATTTTGTCACCCTCCTCCGGCTATAATGAAATGTGGATCTTGGACGTGACTTCCGGCTTCTGATCAATTGAGATGATGATGGAAACATTTTCCTATCTGAAACCCTAGAAACCCCTAAGCGGGAGAGAAGAGGGTCTAATTTTGACTTTTATATATGAAGGAATCTGGTCAAGATGACTATACAAATGGATAGTGCTCGAAAATACGATTTCGATGATATATGGCATGTCAAAATCAGACCTTTGGACCTCCCATGATCATCCCTAGAAAATTACATTTTCCTATACATATGCTGCACATAATGACAAGCCTACTAGAAACCTAGAAAAATCCCCTACCTACCCCAAACACCCTAAAGATCATCCCCTACCTACTCAGATAACCAGAAAACATTCTCCTACCTGAAACCCTAGAAACCCCCATACGGGAGAGAAGAGGGTCCAATTTTGACTTTTTATATATGAAGGAATCCGATCAAGATGATTGTACAGATGGATAGTGCTCAAAAGTACGATTCTGAATATATATGATACATCAAAATCAGACTGACGAATCTCTCGTGATTATCGATGAAAAAATGATCTTATGTGCGTTGTGCGCACTGGCCAATAGGCCAGCCCGCATGCGTGCCTACTGCCCATGGCTGGTGCCATGGGTTACGACACATATGCTAGCCATGTCTGCACCCCGTCTACACATGCTCGTGCCCCTTCCAGCCTTGACCTACACCCCTGCAACCCATAATCCCGTGCCCCCATAGGCCCATACCCACGCCCCCTCTGGGCTTGACCCATGTCCCCTCTGGCCATAGCCCACTGCTGCCCATGCATGCTACCCATGTGTGCTGCCCTATCCCATTTGTGCTGCCCCTACTAGCCATGTATGCTGCCCCTACCGCCCATGTGTGCTATCCTTGCCACCTATGTGTGCTCCCACTGCTGCCCATGCATGTGGCCTGCTCCCACTGCTGCCCATGCATGTGGCCCATGCCACTGCCCTGCGTGCCATGCACCACACACTAATGACATTGCCTGCACGCCTTGTACACATCACCTGCCCGCCTATACTGACCATATCCCTTGCACTTTGGCCCAGTCTTGTGCACCGCCGTCAATGGCCAGGATTGATATTCCCCTGACTTGGTGGGTGAAGAAATTCCCTCTTCACCCACTTAAGACCAAAAAACCCCTTTTTTTTTTACTAAGGATTCTCTCTCCCAAATAAACCCCTTTTTTACCCATTATATAAAAGTCCTCTTCACTCATTTTGGTCCAAGAACCCCTTTTTATCCATTGTATAGAAGCCCTCTTTACCCACTTTAGTTAAAAAACCCTCTTTTGTCCGTTAGAAAAAGATGTTCCCTCTTTCCCATTGGCCAAAAAACCTATAAATACCTCTCTCCTTTGGATTTTACACACCAAACAACCCCACCTCACTCCATAGTAGTGAAGCTCTGCCCTCTCTCCTCCCCTCCCCCTCTTGAGTTTCTTCAGGTCTTTAGAGTGATCTTCATCAAGATCCAAAATATTGTTCAGATCTTCGAAGTGTTCTTTGAGACTTTAAAGATCTTCAATCCAAGTTCTTAGTCTGACCCAGTTTTTGCCAAAAGTAGTGTGTTCGTCAACCCCCTCCTTTGAGTGTTCTTGAGTTTTACCAGAAATAGAAACCCCCCTTTGAGGTTCTTCGGGTCTACAAAGAGATCTTTGTTAAGATCCAGAACTCTGTTCGGATCTTCAAAGTGTTCTTCGGGACTTTGGAGATCTTCAATCCATTTTTAGGTCAATCTATTTCTTTCCAAAAATAGCAGTCCTAGTGGAAGCCATGTCCGAGTGCCCCTAAAATCTTTTCAGAAATAGCCATTCCCAACAGAATCTTTGTCGAAGAGCCACCTCAGGCTAGCCCTCCCCCAGCCTATCCTTAGCAGAAGCTCTGTTAGAGTGCCACCTGCCTAGCCCTTCCCTAGCCTATCCTCAGTGGAATCTCTACTGGAGTGCCACCTCAGTCTAGCCCTCCCCTAGCCTAGCCCTAGTGAAAGCTCTGCTGAAGTGCCACCTCAGTCTAACCCTCCCCTAGCCTATCCCTAGCCAAAGCTCTACCAGAGTACCACCTCATCATAAGCCTGGAAATAGCCTCCCCTCTTGACCCGAAATAGGGGTTAAGTTTAGGAATAGTTTCTTAACCCAATCATCATCATGTAGACTTTATATAGACCTTGTTTTAGTGTATATAGTAGTTTGAATTGAATTAATGTATACTTGTGTGATAACTTAGCCATGCATATGGAATAGTAATAATTGTGGAAAATATTCGTTCTTAAGCATCTAGTAGGAAGACCGATTGAACCAGACAAATTGGGTGCCTAACACCTTCCCAATTCTATAACTTGACACTTACCCTAAATCTCTAGACCAGACCAAATTTTGAGCCTTTTCTCAGAAATTGGGCCCACCCCTAGATCCTAGGCCCATAATCCTAGGTGGTGACTCCAAACCCCCAATTTGTATGATCCCGATCCCTGTATTGGACCATCATCAAACTCTTGTCTCGAATGACGAATTTTACACTCTTACAAAATAGGCCCCGACGTATCTTTGAGCTGTGATACAGTAAAGTGGGGCCTGTAGGGTAAGCACACATGATATGAACTTCTCCCCTCACATGAAAGAGAAAGAGAGAGGAGAGAGGATAGGATGCAAGTCCTTTTCACCCCCAAGGGAAGAGAGACATCAATCAATTTTTGGCCACTACCCTCATAATACTGGACTTCTGTACGATCCTTGACAGGGGCAACCCCTTTCTATTTGGTGTATGGGGTTGAGGTAATTCTACCTATAGAAATATTGGTACCATCCTTAAGGGTGCTTTTTGATAGTCAACCACCTAAAGGAGAATGGGTGAAGGCTAGACATGACAAGCTCAATTTTCTCGATGAAAGGTATATGATAGCCATAGATAATCTAAAGAAATATCAACTAAGAATGGCCAGGGCCTTCGACAAAAATGTGAAGCCCCACCACATAGAGGAGGGTGAACTTGTTCTTCAAGAACAAAGAGCCCCAATTCATGACCCAAGGGGGAAATTCAAGCCCAATTGGAGTGGTCCATTCATTGTCAAGGAGATTCTACTAGGCAAAGCTGTGGAACTCATAGACCACAACAGTGAAGAAATACCTGGACTGGTCAACATGGATCAACTCAAGAAATATTATGTCTAAAAGGGTGAATATCCTAAACTATGTCAGATCTGATTCCTTTCAAGGGATACGTAGGTAACTTGACATGTGCAAGTGCGGTCTCAACCATCTAAAGGCAATAAATTGGTTCCTCGATTAATAATCAAAGTATCTTAAAAGATCATCATAGTTTGTATCCCCCAAGAATCACCATTTGGCATGCAAGGCCATTAGGTATTTGTCATGCCCCTATTGGTCTGTCAATTCTTATCCATGATTCTATCACCCAAGAACTGCCATTTGGCATTCAAGGCCATTAGGTATCTGTCATTTACCTATGGTCCATCAAACCCTTATCCCAGATTCAATGCCTTAAAATAAAATCGCCACCTAGCATCAGTTTATCAAGGCCAGTTTATTCCCCATCCTTGATCAATCAAAAAAAAAAAAAAAAAAAAGAGCTTAAT
>NW_024868727.1:22891-37502 GCF_013358625.1 Macadamia integrifolia | reverse complement strand
TGCTATACCGATTATTCTAATTATGAGTAGAGTTGTGGAATTGATTATGCCTAAAACATTACAAATCACAAACAAAAAAAAAAACAAAAAGGAAAAGTTTCTCTTTGTGTCAAAGATAGACTTTCATTCATGAGATGCCAAAATAAAAAGAGGAGGGAAAAAGAAAAAGAAAAAATATACATGTGTTTACACTTGCAGGAACTACAGGAATAGGTCCCCAGGAAGTAAAGTCATCATCTGAACCATACTCTGAATCACCCCCAGGGAGTACTGAGGAACTCGCTGATGCTAGGCCAATCTGCTCTAGCCTCTGTGTCATATCCTGAATCAGTGCATCCTGCTGGGCAATCTCCTATTGGTAAGAGCTGACTTGGCTCTCCAAGGTGAAAATCCTTCCATCCTAAGGAATATGGGAGAGTATCAAGAAGAAGAATGAAAGAAGAAGGGCAAAAAGGAAAAAAAAAGAGAAAAGGTAGAAAATACCTTGGCGACTATCGCCTCACACAAGCCATAATGCATCCTCTTGATCTTGGAATAGACTGTCGGAGACACCTGAGAAAGAGCATATCAGCCATAGAAAGTCAAAAGTCAATTGAAGGATGATCAGATACTCACATGGTCATAAGGAATGGGTAGCCCAAAGGAAACATCTACATTTATGCTCCAGAAGATGAGGGAGGCTGGGATTAGCCGCATTGGGATAACACCAAGTAGGAAAGCCACGAAAGGGGATGTTGGCTACTCTAAGGGACTCACCCGCACTAGTAGAAGGTCTAGCTTATGAAGGATCAATAGCATTAATGTGCAACTGAACAGTAGAAGGGTCTACATATCGTGCTCTCCCCTGAAAGAACATCAGTCAAGACTAAGACAAAAGGAAGTTGAAGTATGGAGGAAATACCCCAGAAAGGGTAACATGCCATTGGACCGTCAGGACCAAGAGGGGTGCATACTGTTTCCTCCTCCAGGAAGGCTCTATAGTCTCTATCCCGGTCAAGAAATGATTCATCCCATACTCCATCAATCAAACTCTCAATCTCTTCCACAGGGATGATCTCTGGGCAATGCATGGTAGGTGGAGGAAGACAGGGAGAAAGATGTGACTTGATATCAGACTAATGGGGTATGACTCTCTCTCTCTCCTAGGTACCAAACATGGCCCCATATGCTTCAGAACGGGACCCGTTCTCAGATAAGTATCAGGCCAAGATAACTTCATCAGAGTCTGGAAATATGAGAGACTGGAACGGCCTCCAAGTGACCTGCAAATTCAAGGAAAAGTAAGTACAACATAGGACAAAAGGAAATTTAATGTCAAATGTGGCATACCTTAGTAAGACCATTCAAAAGAGAACGAGCGGTAGCCCCGAAGGATGGTGTTGGCCCCTGAGTACTTGACTATCTCCACACCTTGTAGCTATTGGAAAGGAAAATGCTTGAGGATCCCTCAGTCTGGGAACTGTAATCTCTAGGTGCTCAAAGCACCAAGGCTGTTTTCAAAGAGTAAGGAAGTGCAATCGAAATGAATGAAAAGAAATAGGTACAAGAAGGAAGGTTACCTGGAGGATGTAGCCTACTCTCTTAAGACCTCGGTCTCCATATGACAACATGTCTAGGGTCGGTAAGAGGTATGCATAGGCGGCCCCGCCCCAGTCCCAAGAATCTATGTCTTGAAGATCCCAGAAGAAGAACACCAGGCGAATGTCTACTCCCCCTTGGAGGTCACTAAAAAGACACTGACCCACAACAAACAACAAGAAAGAATGAGTCACCTGTGCCATGTTGCCAGGGTTTACCCACAGGCCGGTTCTCCACCATCTTGCACTGATCTCCCTAAGATGGATATGTGTCTTATCAGCAAACTCCCAGACTATCGGAGTCTCGGGAAGGGCCATGGGTCTACCCAACACCAGTTGGCATAGAGGCACAGAGGCATGATAGTAATCTCGCCAATAGGAAGATGAAATGAGTGAGTACTCGGAAAACACTACTCCATCAAGGCCCTTACCAGTGCCGGATTGAATTTTCAGGTCTCTATAAGGGCTAGCTGACACAGGCATGATGAATCAACCATCTCCTTCACTCTATGAGGAAGTATCTTGTACCATGACCGAACCATTTTTGGATGGCCATATAGGGCCAAGATAGGTGGTTCCCTCCCCTCATGCAAATGGAAATAAAGAATAGTTGCAGATGTGGTTCCGACTGTTGTGAAGAGTCTGCCCGGAGTACCAATCGGCCAGGCCCTCATCCCTTTGGGAGGAAGTATTGCAACCCTCCAGCTGGATTTCTCCACAAGTCTTTCTCTTTCTTCTTTCAACCATATTTTTCAAAGTCACAAAAAAGCCCTAATAAGTTTCCCAATTTGCACAAAAGTCCACAAAGAATGTCAAATTCTCCAAATGACTCCTTCCTCAAGAACTATAAAGATCTTCAAGAGAAAGATGAAGAACTTCAAGAAAAACCTAAAGATCTTCATAAAAAATTTGAAGAAACCCGAGAAAATGCAAAATGGTTGGGATCTTCGAGAAGATTCTAAAAACCCAAACTCACTCACTCACTCACTAATCATTCCCGACTCAAAAAATTCAGAATGAGGAATAAACAAAGGAGGGGGGACCATTTTATGGGTAGAAAATTTGTTTTCCAAAAAAATATATATATATTATTTTTTATTCCAATCTCAAGGTGCAAATCAAAGATTCTTACCACCAAATACCAAGTTCAAAATTATTTTTGTAGTAAATTATGGAAAGTAAAAAATCAAAGGGAAGGTAAAAATTCATGTGGTAGTTGAAAATTCAAATTCACATAAGAATGGAAAGTAAAAATCAAAAAGGAAAAACTCACATCCATGTGGTAAGTGGAAATTATATGGAAATGGAAGGTAAAAAATCAAAAGGAGTGTAAAATTCAAATTCATGTGATAGATGAAAATTTTATCACATGGAAAAAGGAAATTCAAAGCCAAAAGTAAAAAAGCAAGATCAATGGTAAAAGCAAGGTTCAAAACAAGGCCCCAAATCAAAAGAAAAAATAAAGATTCTAAATCAAAGAACCAAGAATCAAAAAATCAAGGGAAAATCAAGAGAAGAAACAATTTCATTGACCCAGTCCCAGGTGACCCAATTACATTTACCCTACCCCAGGTGGCCGAATTGCATTTACCAGGCCCTAGGTGGCCCAATTGCATTTACTAGGCCCCAGGTGGCCCAATCTCTTTGTATCGGCTTCGAGTGACCCGACCTCATAGACCAAATTCCCAAACCTGGCACATGCAAAGCCCAGTTAAGAAAAATCCAAGAATCAAATGTTTTTGTCTGTTATAAGATTGGAAGAGTAGCGAATTCCTCTCTTATAACCATCGGTCCTAGATAGTCTAGAATAATTCACCCAACTTGGAGACCAAATTCCCTGAACTGGCATATGTAAAGCCCAACTAAGGAAAAGTCAAAGATCAAAGTACTAACATTTTTTGTAGGATTGGAAGAGCTGCGAATTCCTTTCCTACAATTGGTATCCCAGGTAAGTCTTAAAACTCTAAAATAGTTGAGAGATATTATCTGTTGTATTTTTCAACTCCGTCATTAATGAGAAAAATGTTAGCAGTACATGCTCTGGGTGACAAAATGTGGTCGTTTTTTTCTTTTCCCTTTGGCTTTTGCTACAGGCCTCGGCCAAAGAGAGGCATTCTGTAGACACCCAATTTTATCACCCTCCTCCGGCTATGATGAAATACGGATCTTGGATGCAACTTCTGACTTTTGATCAACAGAGATGATGATTGACGAAGAAAACCCAAAAAAAATCCTCGCCTATCTGAAAACCTTGGAAACCCTCTTACAGGAAAGAAGAGGGTCCAAATTTGACATTTTATATACGAAGGAATCTGATCAAGATGACTGTATAGATGGATAGTGCTCAGAAATATGATTCTGATGATATATGGCACGTTAAAATCTAGCCGTTGGATCTCCCATAATCATCCCTGGAAAATTACATTCTCCTATGCATATGCCACGCACACTGGCGAGCCTGCTAGAAACGTGGAAAAATTCCCTACCTACTCAAATGCCTCAAATTCATCACTTACCTAATAACCCTAGAAAACCCCCACGAGGGAGAGAAGATGGTCCAAATTTGTCTTTTACATATAAAGGAATCTGGTTAAGATGATAGTATAGATGGATAGTGCTCGAAAATATGATTTCGACAATATATGGAACGTCAAAATCAGACTGTCGGATGTCCTGTAATCATCACCAAAAAATTTCATGATCACACGTGCACTGTGCGCGCTGGCCAAAAGGCCAGCTTGCACTCATGCTGCATTTGTTGGCTACTACCTAGCCCACATGCACATGCCCCCACTAGTTGCTGCCTGCATGCCCTCTTGCTACTGCCCGCGCACCCGCTGGCTACTACTAGTGCCCCTGCTGGCTGCTGCTGGAGCCCCTGCTGGTGTCCCCGCTGGCTGCTGTTGGCACCCCCGCTGGCTGCTGCTGGCGCCCCCTTTGGCTACTGCTAGCACCCTTGCTTGCACCATGCACATGCTGCCCTACATACCTGTGCACATTGCTTGCCATCCCATGTGACTGTGCCGGCTATACCCTGTGCACTTCAACCCAACCTTGTGTGCTACCATCAATGGCCAAGATTGGTGTTCCAATGGCTCAATGGGTGAAGAGATTTCCTCTTCACCCACTTTAGTCCAAAAACCCACTTTTTCCTAAAAACTCTCTCCTCCCATTAGTCCACAAGAACCCCCTTTTGCCCAATGGTTAAAACCCCTTTTCACCCACTTTAGTCCATAAACCCCCTTTTTTGCCTATTGGTTAAAAATTCTCTCTCCTCCCCATTGGCCCATAAATCCTATAAATACCCCCTACTTTGGATTTTACACAACACAAAAACCCCACAACTCCCCCTTTAGGAAGTAAAGCTCTGCCCTTTCTCCTCCTCCCCTTTGAGTTTCTTTGGGTCTTTGGAGCGATCTTCGTCAGGATCCAAAATCTTGTTCAGATCTTTGAAGTGTTCTTCGGGACTTTGAAGGTCTTCAATCTAAGTTCTTAGTCCAATCCAGTTTTTACCAAAAATAGTATTTTCTTAGCATCCTCCCTTTGAGTGTTCTTGATCTTTACCAGAAGTAGAAATCTCTGCCCCCTTGAGGTTCTTTGGGTCTACGAAGCGATCTTTGTTAAGATCCGAAATTCTGTTTGGATCTTCAAAGTGTTCTTCGGGGCTTTAGGGATCTTCAATTCATTTTTAGGTTAATCCATTTCTTTCCAAAAATAACAGTTCCTAGCTGAAGCTCTGTCCGAGTACCCTTGGAATCTTTTTGGAAATAGCCTTCCCTAGCCGAAGCCCTTTCCGAATCCAAATCCAAAAATAGCCTTCCCTAGCCAAAGCTTTGTCCGAATCCAAATCCAAAAATAGCCTTCCCTAGCCGAAGCTCTGTTTGAATCCAAATCCGAAAATAGCCTTCCCTAGCCGAAGCCCTGTCCAAATCCAAATCCAAAAATAGCCTTTCCTAGCCGAAGCCATGTTCGAATCCAAATCTGGAAATAACCTTCCCTAGCCGATGCTCTGTCTGAATCCAACTCTAGAAATAGCCTTACCTAGCCAAAGCTCTATCCGAATCCAAATCTGAAAGTAACCGTTCCTAGCCGAAACTCTATCTAAATATCATCACAGTCAGCATCTCTTAAGAAAGGAAGTTGGAAGTCAAGACCATCTTCCTCTGAGCTAGGAGAATCAGAAAGACAGTCTGAGCCAATACTAATCAGGGGCCCACCCCTCTTGACCCGAAACAGGGGTTAAGTTCAGGTACAACTTATAAACCAAATTGTCATCATGTAGACTTTATATAGACCTTGTTTTAGTGTACATAATCATTTAAATTCAGTCAATGTATATATGTGTGATAACTTAGCCATGCATGTGGAATAAGAATAATTGTGGAAAATGTTTGTTCTCAAGCATCTAGTTGGAAGACTGGTCGAACCGGGTAGATTGGGTGCCTAACACCTTCCCAATTCTACAACCTGACACTTACCCTAAATCTCTAGACCAGACCAAATTTTGGGCCCTTTTCTTAGGAATTGGGCCCACCCCAGTGTCCTAGGCCCATAACCCTAGGTGACGACTCCAAACCCCCATTTGCATGATCCCGATCCATCAAACCCCCATCTCAAATGACTAATTTTACACTCTTACGAAATAATTCTCCACGTATCTCCGAGGGACTATACGGCGGTGCGGGGCCCATAGGGTAAGCACACACGACACACCCCCTCCCTCATGAAAGAGAAAGAGAGGAGAGAGGATGGAATTAATGCAAGCCTTTTTCTCCCTCCCCCCACAAGGGAGGAATGCATACACATCCTTCGGCCTCTACCCTCACAGAAGGTTATTCAGACAAATATTAGCATGGTGTCGGAGCTGGGCAACTTAATGTACTCTTCAACCAGAGGGGGGTCTGGGGGTTAAAATTGACATTCTGAAAGCATTTGACACCATTTCTTGGGATTTTTTATTTCAGGTTCTTAGAAAATTCAGTTTCACGAAAAAATGGGTGGCCTGGACTTATCAGATTTTATCTTCTTCTATAACCACTATCCTTCTCAATGGAGGGCATGTGGGTTTTTTCGGAGTGGAGACAGGTCTTAGGAAGGGCGACCCAATGCCCCCAATTTTATTCATCTTAGCGGAAGAAGTTCTTCGCAGGGGTCTCTCTACTCTTCTTCAAGAGAATAGAGTAAAAGCTATGCAAGGTCCTATAGGTATTGCTGTCCCTAGTCATCTATTGTTTGCTAACGATATATTCATTTTCAATAATGCGTCCATCAGGTATGTAAGAAATCTTAAATTTTTCCTTCAGAGACACCAAGATTTTTCTGGCCAGAGAATAAATCTTGAAAATAGTAAGCTCTTTTTGGGCAAAGTTCATCCTTCTAGAAAGCAGTGTATTGCAGATACCTTGGGAATCCCTATATGCAACTTCCCGACTAGGTACCTTGTGGTCGAAATTTTTAAAGGAAGAGTCAAAAAGCAGTCTCTTCTGTCTTTGATAGATAAAATTAAAGGTCGTCTATCTGGATGGAAAGGGAAGCTTTTGTCTATGGCGGGTAGAGTCCAACTTGTCCAATCTGTTATTTTGGGTATGCCGATTCACAATATGGCGGTCTACTGGTGGCCCTCTTCCATGATTTCTCAGTTGGAGAAATGGATGAGGAATTTTATTTGGACTGGAGATGTGGATACCTTGAAGGCAGTCATAGTCAAATGGGACAACATCTATAAACCAAAAGAGGAAGGCGACCTAGGAATTAAATGTCTACATGATGTCAAGTTGTCTCTTCTTGCCAAGCAAGCATGGAAAATTAAGCATGGATCATCTTGCATGATTGTTTTTCTTAAAGCTCATCATCTAGGGGTTGGTGGAGTCTCAAAGATATTGTACAAGTCTTCTTTGATTTGGCCTAGTCTTACAAGAACTTGGGACTTTATTTCAAGCAAGGAGAGATGGATTGTTGGCAATGGGTCTAAAATAAATTTTTGGATAGACAAATCGCTTGGATATTTGTTTATTAAGGAGCAGTTGAACCCTGAGGAAAATTTGTTTGCTGATTTTAACCTTAAAGTGGCTAAGTCATATCAAATTCCAAATGGTGATACCAACACTAACATCAATATGCACAATTCAACACTTGAATAGTAACAAGTTCACAATGAAACTATCATGAGCACAGGCATGGATAACATGTTATAAACACTCCATAAAATAGTTCACAACACCCACTCACCTCGTGTTCCTACTTGTTGAGTATTGCCTACCCTCTCGTGCTGAGTTGCCTCACCGCTTGATGGCTTTATTCATAGGAAATATAGTGTCTATGTCAAGCTATATATATATATATATATATTCCTCATTCTCTTCTTATGGTGTTAATCACACCCCCCACCTTATGGTTTGCCCATTTTAGGTAGGAAATACATGTGAGGTTTAGTGTTCTAGGTTAGAATTCATGCATGCAACACATGCACAATTAGCTTAGAAATGATGTGGTTAGTCACTTATGAGGTCTAGATTCTAGGGGTTTGTCCAATTTCCCTGATTTAAAGTTTAGGTTACTAAATTTGAAGAATTCAAATTGGGGTTTTCATGCATTGGCCTCCAATTTCATTTATGATCACCTCAAATCCCTTATTCTAGATGTATTACATCATTTTCCCAATATATAGTTAGGTTCAAATGGTATATTATAGAGGATTTTGTCAATTTTCCAAATCTAGGACTTAGGTTGTCTAATTTGAGGGTTCACGATGGGTTTTCATGTAGGAGGTCTACAACTTCATTTATGGTCATCCCAATCCCCTATGTTAAGGTGTACAACATCTTTCCTCCAACATAGGATTAGGTTATGATGGGTGATTATATGGGATTTAGTCAATTACCCAAATTCTAGGGTTTTGTGTTATCTAAATATTTGGAGCTTTCATATGGGAGGTCTTTACTATCAATGGTGAGTGGCTTAGTTAGCTATACTAGTTTTCCTACACAAAATCCCCAACTCAATTTATAGATTGAGTGGGTGGGTATAGAGAGAGAGAGCAAGCATGCAATAGAGGAAGAGGAGAGAGTGTAACTCACCAATGGTGCAGGGTGATCTCCCTTATTGCTTTCCTCTTCCTTCTCCCTTGCTTTCCCCCTTCTCTTGCTTTTAGCTTGGTAGGAATGAAAAGAATGAACAAGTAGCTCTATTTATAATAACTTAAGTGAACTAGAGGTTGTTTGGTAAAAAATAGGTTTTTCTAATAACTCATTACATAGTAACTTAAGCTTACTGGGGCATATTTGGGAAATAGATGGGTTTTCTCCCATTACCGAGTAATTCCCCAATTGGCAATAGTGGGCTCACCTCATTATTATCTAATATATTAATCCATTAATTGGTAGGTTGTACCAACTATCGGAGGTGGTCTGAGGTGCACAGATGCTTGGGCCTGGGCCCCATGGCCAAATAACATATTATATCACAATACTCCTATCGATGTGGGTCAATCGTGCCTAATTAAATTGGGACAATTTCAGTATGTTGTACATAGGGTTTCTAGGGTATGTGCAAGTATGTGGGCATCTTGGTGCATTACAGATGAAGTTAGCCATGTCTTCTACTCAGATAGTTCTTCCATCCCATATTATGGATCAGCAGTTGAGGGATGTTCAATATAGGCCTAGATTTAGACTTCATTAGTTTTGTTTGGAGTTCTCATTTTTTTTTCCCCCTCAATTATCCCTTTTTTTTTTTTTCTCCTCATATTTTTCAATTTGATTTTCTATAAGAAAAAAAAAAAAAAGCAAAATCATAGTTAATGAGCTCTGAACCAACATCAAATTTCGAAAAGACCATAATTAGACATTAAATTCAGTATGATAAAATAACTAAATAGGTTGACCCTTTGTTTCTAGTATTGGGCTATCCTCATAGCCGGCTGTATTCTTGCATTCGTTCTTTAATAAAATTCAATTGCTGATCTTAATTCTTAGGCAAAAGAAAAAATAAAATTTTGATGTTGGTTGAGCGAGAGAGAGAGTTAAATACCCAAAGAACATTCCACTTTCCATCTGAACTTATTTATTTGCTTCTATCATGAATCAGAACATGATACAAATGGCTATTTAAAAGTAAGGAGAAGTGAATGAACAACAATCGGACTTCTCACAGTATGTGTGCCATCGGACCACTCCAGTGATGCAGATGCCATAGTCATTTGGTCCAATTTACTTCCCGAAACAGTCACAACAAATGATTTATCCTCATTCAATGATTTGAAAGACAGAACATCTGGCTCAACAGTGATTTTAATCTTAGAATTGGAAGTAACTGATGCCTTGTATGTGGAATTTGCTGAACTGACATTCTTAACTGTCCTTGTAAAATTAATAACAAAAGGCTTATCTTGTTGTTTAAGATAAGCTGTCATTGACGGATGATTGAGATCCAATGCCGTTCCTTTATTGCCTTCCGGACAACCGCTGTTATCTCCTGATATCATTTTAACCTTCTCTGAATCCCAGCCTATACTGCAGAGGAATTTGATGTAGTCTTCCTTTAGGGTTTCGTATATCAAACCGGGATTTATAGCTTTCAGTGGATCAATATTACCAGCACCATAAGAGAACTCAGCATCGGAGTTCCTGGTGGCATTCATGGGCCGTGCTATAGATTGAAAAATAAAATAAAATTAGATTAAAATGAATTGATTGCAAGAGTATTTTTTATTTGGAAAATTATCTTGTACCATCCCTATTTTCAAATCTTATATTAGGTACCATCCTAAATTATCAAAAATATCTAGCATGTATGGTGTTTTGCGAAAAAAAAAAAAAGACTCTTAAATCCATTCCGTTGAGCAAAATCGTTAAGTTATAACGTGGTGTTGTTGCTATTTTTTAAATGACAAGTTTACCCATAAAGAAGGATAAACTTACTATTATACTCTTTCATGTAAAACCCCCCATATACACCCAACCCATTTGGTTGCTTGAAAACATACAAGATCCAGTTCACCTTGTGAGAAAACACGAGATACCCGATCAAAAGGGATTCATTTTCAATCTCCAGCTCTGCCCTTTCCTTCCCGATTTCACTAGATTAAAAGTTTAAAACCCTAAGGCAGGAATGACAGAGAACCAAAGCAGAGAAAGAAGAGAAGGAAAGCGGAGTAGAGGGTTTAGATAAGGATGGAGTAATTTAAAAGAAAAAATCAGATAAGTATAATAAAGATCAGGGATTTAACCCCAATCCAGTTTTTCTGGCTGATTCTGTTTCTAGAACTTATAAGGATGACAAAGATCTCTCTTTCATCATAACTGTAGACTCAAAAACTCAGATCGGGTAGACTTACAAGATGTTCAGAGATATAGAATATATTTTCGTAGATCTTTGGTTTTATCAATTCATCTAAATACAAAAAAAGTAAAAGACATATCAGTAGGATTAGCTTCGAATGGAACTTGCAGAGAACTCCTCTCTGGGAGCCGCGGCTGGAATTGGTGACCATGACTGTCGAGTTTTAGAGGATGAAGGAGGCTTTGGTTGGTGGGAAGACCCTTTTCTTCTTGCAGAGTCACATCTGATTCCGAGAAGGAACTCCTCATCCCCGCCTGTGGAGTTGGATGATATTGAGAGGCATATGCCTGATGCATCAAGGCCATTATCGTCTGCAGCTGTGGTTGGGGGTATGAATCAATCGGTGATGGAGGCTACTTCCTTGCCGTCAATTGATAACCTACCTTCACCAACAACGGTTGCCAATCTGACAAGTATTCGAATCCCACAAGCAGCATATGTCAGGCAGCTTGCCAAGCACAGATTTGTCTTCTTAGGAGGGTTAATTTCCGATCTATTACCATGGACACTCTCAGATTGAAGGTGACATCTGTGTGGGCGTTGAAGGAGGAAGTAATTCTGAAATCTCTTGGGAAGGGATTTGTTTTCTTCTGTTTTCAATCGGAACCAAACATGATGAGTATTTGGAAGAGAGGCCTAATCAGAGTAGAGGGACAGCTTTTGCTGTTTCAGAGGTGGAAACCAGTATTCAAAGTGGAAGATGAGGATATCACACATAGGCTTGCTTGGGTAAGGTTTCCCAATCTTCCCCAAGAATACTGGGATGAAGAAATTCTACTCACTATGGCTAAAGTAGTGGGACAACCGATAGCTATTGATCGAAGAACTGAAGATTCTCACTACGGTCACTTTGCTCGAATCTGTATTGACTTGGACGGCTCCCAACCTCGAGTTAAAGAAATTTACGTTGAAAGGGAGCATATTGCATCTATGGAAATTTTTATTTTCAAGCAGGTTGTTGAGTATGAAAATCCACCTTCAAGGTGTGTGCATTGTCGTCGTTGTGGGCATTGGCCAAACGAGTGCCCGATGCAGACAAGACGTATGGAGCCTAAGGGGAGAGTGTCTGGAGAAAATTACACAGAAGCAAGACCACCAGTTGTTCTCTGGAGAAGGGAGTGGTGCCCTTGTGTTGTGCAATCGGAGGTGACTAATCCGTTCAATATGGAAGTTGAGGTGGCTGGCGGGATTTTAGGAGATCCTAACATGTTGGGCTCTTTACCTGACCGTTTAGGCGCACGTTTAGGTGATCCTAATGTGGTGAATCCTACTAAAATTTGTAACCCAGCTGTCCTTAGTAGTGAGGATGGGATTGCACGTGATTTTAGTAATTCAAATCCAAAAGATGGGCCTTTTGTCTCCAACAATGTATGTGATGTTCCACTAATCGACGGCAACCAATCTAATGGGCTGGCGGAGTTGGATATGGGTTCCAACCCGAGTACAAGTGTGGATGAATCAGATTCTATTGGCAAACTGAAGTGGTGCTACAAATCCATGAGGGTAGCGAGACTTCGAGGCAAGAGATAGCAGGTCCTTTGGTCACTTCAGATACTCAGATGTTTAATGCAGCTCAAAACAGTGGGCAAACCTCAATAATTCATCATGATCTATAGGAGCATCAGACGGGAGAGGTGGGAGAAATTTCTGAAATTCCTTTCACTATGGTGACAAGGAAAAATGCCAGAAAAGGAAGACGAGGTGTAATGCCCCTGGCATTTCATTTAAATTTATTTTATTTATCTCTTAAATGATTACTTTATCATGTATTTATAACCTATAGTATTCATATATATATATATATTGTCTTTACTAAAGGTACCAAATTGTATCTTTACTATATGTATATATATATATATATATTATTTTGATTATTGATTTGATAGACAATCAATCATTTGATTCTAACCCTTGGATATTATCCTCATCCTAGTAATAAGATTACCCATATAATTTGATTTTAGACAAATTGATGAGATGTTTAGGTAAGTATGTGAGTGATTGAGAAGGGGATATTTCATTGGAGATAAATTGATGAGTTGTTTATACATATGTGAGTGATTGGGAAGTGGATATTTCATTGAGAACAAATTGATGACTTCTTTAGGTAAGTATGTGAGTGATTGAAAATGGGATAATTTGATTGGAGACAAATTGATGAGCTATTTAAGTAAGTATGTGAGTGATTAGGAATGAGATATTTGATTAGAGACAATTTGATGAGCTATTTGTAAGTAGGTGAGTGATTGGGAAGAGGATAAAGTCATGACTCATGGGATAGATTTGGGATATTTTGAAGGGTGGGGATTTGATCACCAAAACTCTCATCAATCCTATCCCTCAATTTACACCTCTAATTAGGGAAGGTTATAGGTTGATTAATATTCTTCTTTCAAATCTTGGCTAGCCATTATCAGTCATTATTTTTACTAGGAAGAGAGAAAAGAGAGAAGAAAAGAAAAGAAGAGAGGAAGAGAGAAAAAGAGAGAAGAAAAGGGACTGAGTGCAGGTTTCCTACAACATATATCATTGGAAAAAAGGAGGAAGGGTAAGGAGAAGAAGGCCTTATAACCTAGGCTGCATCCACCACCATTTTACACTCCTAGGAAGAGCTCGAAGACCCTTATCTAAGGGATGAATCTAGCTACATTGTCAACCAGTGAGTAAAACCATCATACTCTCTCCACATGTGTTTTCTTTGTTTTTCTTACCCTTCTAAATCTTAAATAAATGCCTAGGATTGTACAGCCTTGTAGTTGCCATATCGCATGTATTTTCCTATTCTTACTCTTTATATCTCTTGTATATTTTCATGATAATATCTTTTAAATGTACCTATGAATATTGATATTTTCTTTTAAGACTTTGTTGATATATATATATATATATATATATTAATTTTAAGGGGCTACTGAATGTTATTATGGATGGATTCTATGATATATAAATATTTCATATTAGATACAGTTTTAATGATTTTTTTAGATGATGTTAGTACTAGTACTCAATAATTTTCATTCCATTCTACTTGATCTACGGTAGGTACTGCTAGTAATGATGTTAGGGGTTGTTGGCACTATGAGTTAATTAAATTCATTTCTTCCTAAATGTTCCAAGTTATGTATTGTTCCTATTAATGATTTAAGGGCTATTAACGTTCCTATTTGAATTAAATATATATAATCTGATTTTGATGATTAAGGACTTTAGTGTTTTACTTCATAAATTTTATCCTACTCTAGTCTATGATTCATAGGGGCTATTTTGGTACATTCACTTGATTAAATCGATTCTATTTCAGCTTTATGATAATAGGGGTTGATTTGTTCTTCCTTGTCAATTTAGTTACACATTATTTTTTTGATTTCATGATTTTAGGGTCTAAATTATGTTCTTGACTTGATTAAATCTATCATATCATAAACTTGCTATTTAGAGGATGATTTAACATTTTTTCTTTTTTATTATCTTGGTTCATTCCTCTATGAGTATATGAATTAGGGCCTACTTATATAACCATGTGTAGTATTGGATGCCTAAGGGTTGATTTTCTTGTATTTTTATTTTTTTTATTTTATATGTTAGTATAATGCTCTTTAAAAACTCTAATACATGATGTGTGTGCATGGGCTGATATGTATGCTTTAAAATATGAATAAAAAATAATCCGCTTAGATCTTAAATATTATATGTTA
>NW_024868727.1:21682-21816 GCF_013358625.1 Macadamia integrifolia | reverse complement strand
AATATCTGGTTTTTTTGGAGAGACAATGTGAGTCGTCCTGTGTTAGTGCTTCAGTTTGATCAACATCTTTCTATGCTGGTTGAAGTAAAAGGGTTTAAATTTTTTATGTTTCTTGTTCATGCTAACTGCTTTAG
>NW_024868727.1:0-21324 GCF_013358625.1 Macadamia integrifolia | reverse complement strand
TCCTTTTCGCATGCAATGCTTTTGGGCTGAACATAGTGACTTCAAAGATATTGTTCGTGCCTCTTGGTCTAAGCATATGCAAGGTACTCCAACTCCAATGTTCATTGTTATTAGAAAATTAAAGCGGCTGAAGGGTATTCTTCGAACTTGGGCTCGATCTGTTTACCCTCATATTGATAATGAGGTTGGGAAAATGAAGGCAGCACTGGACTTGATTCATAATGGCATAGATAAGGAAGGAATGGATGAGGATCGTTTCAATCAAGAGCTGGCTGCAAAGGTGAGCTTAAATAAAGTTATTGCTCTCCAAGAGAAATTATGGGGTGAGAAGTCTATAATTAAAAGGCTCAAGGAAGGTGATCGTTGTACCAATTTCTTTCATCGGTCTACTAAGATCAAGAAAAGCAGAAATTTCATCAGGGAAATTCTAGACAACCAAGCTCATAAACTACTTCACATGGATGCAATTGGTAATTATTTGGTCTCCCATTTTGAATCCTTCAGTAAGAAAAGAGGATCGATTAGAGAACAGATGCATGTTCACCGTGACCTTAGGAAAACTTAGTTGAATACAATTATGGAAAGTGAAAAGGGGTTTTGGTCTTGATATTTTATTGAATAGTCCTGAAGGGAAAGGTGAATGTTGGAGAATGAACATGACTTCGAATGGCTCAGTGGAGGATGGTCAAGATTTTGGTCATAATCCAGGGGGAGGAAGACTGCCGGACAGGGGCAGGCAACTACGTCTCACTGACTACTGGAAACCCCAATCAAAGGATGATTCAGAAGGGGTTAGAGATGGAGGTGATGATCACTTTGAAGATGCTCTGAGACCTATGGAGGATGACAGCAGACAAGAGAAAGAAAGAGCGAAGGGTGTGAAGAAAACTTTCTTTACAGTGGTGGGTAAGGCCCTACCGGACGTGGAGCAGTTGCCAGAGCCAATACATGCTGGGTCGCACACTAAGATTATCATCCCTCAGGATACATATAAGGAGAGGCTTGAAAATTTTAAGTTTGCTCTGATAGTTCAGGCAAACTTCAGATTTTTGTCTCTGAATGATATTCGTAAATCTGCAGAAGAGGGATGGAATTTGAAGGGGAGAAATGCCTTGGCTCCTATGGGAAAAGGTTTCATTTTATTCCAGTTTGATTTAGAAGGGGATATGACTACCGTTTGGGGATAAAACCTAATCAAGGTTAGAGGACAATTTATTCATTTCCAACGTTGGAAACCTGATTTTGATGTGCATGAGGTGAACAATCCAACCAAACTGATGTGGATTAGATCCCCAAACCTCCCTTTGGAATACTGGCATGAGAAGATACTATTGACAATGGCCAAGGGGGCGAGAAGACTTGTGGCCCTGGACAGACGTATCAGATCAGCGGCAATGGAGAATTTTTTACGCGTTCAGGTAGAAGTGGTAATTGGGGCAAAAAGAGTGGAAGAAATTCAGGTGGAAAGAAAGCAACCAGGAACGGGAGAGATTTTTTGGTTCAAACAGTTGATCGTCTATGAAGAAGGGTTAGCCAAGTGTGGTTTTTCTAAAAAAATCGGCCACTCTCTTTTCTAATGTAGGGAGAAGAAGGAGGTAGATGCTCGAGATACTGGGGCGGCGGCCATGGAGAACAAAGGTGGTGTAGGGCGGAAGTTCAGTGCAGAACCCTATTATGGGAACAAATCAAGATCAAATTGGTACAGCTAATGGTCTGGAGGGTCTGGATTGATACACTCAATCAGTTCTGAATTTGGGTCGGAGGATAGGGCGGATATGGACCACATATCCACTCCAAGAGAGGAGGCTGAGAACGATCAGCGTAGAAGTAACTTCCTCATCACAGAGGAGGATGAGGCTCTTGACTTGGATGAAAATGGCTAGAGGGGTCATGCTAATCAAGGTCAGAATGGTGATCAAGGAGATGGAAGGGATGAGAGGCACGAGATTTAGCTCAATAATACAAGGACTCATCAGTAGCACAGGGAGGGGCGATGATTGTGTATCATGAAGATGTGGCAAAGGTCGATAGAGCTACGAGAGAGCTCGAGAACACTATGGAGGGTAGAAGATAGCAAAAGGGGAAGTTCACTGCCCATCAAGAGCAGGCTGCTCGAAAGTTTGACAGATTGGCACTTTTAAAAATGTGACTATGAAGATTTTATTTTGGAACATTAGAGGAATGAAGAAGAAGGCTGCTAGATTGGCCTTAGGGAATGTCATTAGGGTGAATTCCCTGGAAATTATTTATTTAGCTGAACCGATGCAGGAGGTGCAGAAATTTCCGAAGAGATTTTTCAATAATCTTAGTTTTGATGCAAACTTCATTCACAATGAAAGGCCGAATAAGGTTCCAAATCTGTAGGTGATTTGGAGAAGGGGTATGCCTCAGTTGCACGGTGTCTCTTGCTTTGATCAACACATCACCTTACATGTGTGGTGGCAGATGAACCAGTTTGTTTCGTCCTTCGTCCATGCAAATTGCTTCAGGGCTGCTAGACGAGACCTGTGGAATAATTTGGCTGCAGTGAACCCGAGTCAAGGCACCCCTTGGTTGGTGACAAGAGACTCTAATGCTACGCTGTAGACTTATAAAAAAAGAGGCCCAAGATCTTTCAATTTGGGCTCTGTGGCAGAGTTCAGGGCGATGGTGGATGGTTGTTCCCTTATTCAGATTCCTTCGCAAGGCCACAAGTTTACTTGGACAAATAATAGAAGAATTGGTAATGTAGTGGCGGTGCTGGATAGAAGCTTCTGCACTGATGCCTGGACTTCAGTGTTTCATGATTGCCACCAAAAAGTGTTATCTAAAAGTGTGTTTGACCATTCTCCACTGTTGGTGGTGTCAGAAGCATCGGTGAAGCCCTCTAACTGCCCTTTTAGGTTTCAGAGGTCTTGGACTAACCATGAAAATTTCCTAAAAATTGTGAAAGATTCTTGGGATGACTGGATTAGCGGATCAGGTCTCTATGTTTTCAGTCAAAAAGTAAAAAGGTTAAAAATCGTGATTAAGGAGTGGGCTAAGGAAACGTTCCCCAATGTGAACTTGGAAAAGGAGGAGGCGCTAAAGGGGCTGGAGGAAATTCAACAGGAGATTGAGGAGAATGATATGAACGACCAGGTTTTTGCTCGTGAAGCCGATACGAAAACTAGGTACTTGAAGGCACTGGAAGGATATGAAATGAAAAAGCTCGGATTAGATGGAGAACTCAGGAAGATAGAAGCTCAAAATTCTTTCATATGGCTATAAAAGTGAGAAGAATGAAAAATACCATTAGAAATTTGAAAACAGATGATGATCAGATTATCACTGAGAAGATGCAGATGGAGGAGTTTATTAAGAGCTACTATGAAAATTTTCTCAAAAAGTCATCTATTGTTGATCACATGGAAATGCTGGACTGTATTCCTACTGTGCTGGAGGACATAGATAGATGGAGGATGGATGCTATGCCATCCAATGATGAGATTAACAGGGCGATTTGGGACCTTGACCCAGAAAGCTCCCTAGGTCCAGATGGCTTTCTAGGTACATTCTATAAATTTTACTTGGACATAATGATGTTTATAATGCTATTAGGGGCTTCTTCAGCAAAAGGCCAAATGCCCTATGGTTTAAATAGTAATCTATTGGTGTTAATCCCCAAGATTAAAGGAGCAAACTCTTTAGATAAATTTAGACCCCTATGCATGGGCAATTTTTTCTGTAAAATTGTCTCTAAAATCATGGCTTTGAGACTATCAGAGGTGATGCCTCGTCTCATTTTGGAGGAGCAGGGAGCATCCCAGAGAGGAAAAATCATTCATTCCAATATCACCCTCGCCTCAGAGTTGTACAATATGATGTTCTCTGCGACCAGAAGGGGTGCTATGGGGGTGATCATAGATATCCAGAAGGCCTATAATACTGTTGATTGGGATTTTATTTTCCATGTGTTGAGAAAGTTTGGGTTTTCAATGAACTGGATTCGCTAGGTGCACCAAATGTTGGTCTCTGCGAAGATCTCAGTAATGTTCAATGGTGGCCCGATTGGATACTTTAGAGTGGAGAGGGATTTGAGACAAGGAGATCCTATTTCCCCTATGCTGTTCATATTGGCTGAAGAGGTTTTCTATAGAGGATTGAATAAGCTTGTGGAAGACAATAAATTGAAGCCGATTAAGGGCCGTCGTGGAGTGATTATGCCAGCTCATAGTCTGTTCGCGGATGATATCTTTATATTTGCCAATGCATCTCTTAGGTATGTCAGACATCTAAAGAACTTTCTTAACATGTACCAGGATTTTTCTGGGCAGTGCATCAATCCGGAGAAGAGTAAATTGCTTGTGGGCTCGATCTCTACTCAGAGAAAGAGGGCTATAGTAGAAGAATTGGGGTTCCCTCTTTGCACCTTTCCTACAAGATACTTGGGTTGGAGATATTTAAAGGTAGAGTTAAGAAAGATGCTATGATGCCTATTATGGACAAAATGAAAGACCGTTTGGCTAGGTGGAAGGGCAAGATGCTGTCTCTGGCAGGAACAGTTGAGTTTATGCGATCGGTGATTATGAATATGCCAGCTTATAGTTTTGCAGTGTATTGGTGGCCTTCGTCGCTAATTACAACTCTGGAGAGATGGATGCACAACTTTGTTCGATCAAGAGAGATAGACTCCATAAAAAAAATCGTGGTTAATTGGGACCAATGTTGTAAGCCTAAGGAGGAAGGGGGGTTATGTTTGAGAAGATTGAGAGATGTGAATAAAGCTATGCTGTGTAAGACTGCTTGGCGTATCAAGCACGAAAATTCCTTGGCCAATAGATTCTTGAGGGCTAGATTCCTTAACAAACATGGGCTACCTAAGAAGGGATATAGTGCATCTTCCACATGGCCTAGCATTAGAAAAATCTGGAAATTTATTTCTTCTAAGGAAAGATGGGTTGTTGGTGATTGTCACTCCATAATATTTTGGAAGGATAATTGGGTGGGTGGTTATGCGCTGGAAGAGTGTGTGAAAGGTGTGGATCGTTGTTTGCTTGATGGGAAGGTGGATAGATTTATTGACAATCACAGGTGGAGCATCTCTGTGGTAAACTCCTCTTTCATGACAGATGTTTTTAACACTGTTTTACATATCAAGATCCCAAATTATGAGTGTGTTGACTGATGTGTCTGGAGCCTTTCTTATGATGGGAAATTCAACCTGAAATCTGCGTGGGAGGATATTAGAGAAAAGAAGTCGACTACCCCCTGGGCTTCGCTCATTTCCTGTAGCAAGCAACAACCTTGAGTATCGTTTCTAGCATGGAGGGTGCTTCTTGGAAATGTTCCTACTGACGATTTGGTGAAAAAGAAAGCGGTGCCTCTTGCCTCTAGATGTGTTCTCTGTAAGGCATCCGAAGAGACAATGCACCATTTATTCATAGCATGCCCTTTTTCCAGTTAAATCCGGAATGCTTTATGTCAGTGCTTCAACTTAAGATGGAGCCCTCAGGGCTCTCTTCTGGACCTCGGCCAGTGGTGGAAAAGAAATAATAAAAATGTGAGTTGTAAGGAGGCTTAGTGTATGTGTTTTGGTATTGTTCTAGATCACCTATGGAGAAAAAGAAATAACAGGATTTATGAGGGTGTGGAGCAGATAACAAAGTACATCTCACTCATGGTCATTGAAGATATTAGAAGGAATGTTCCTGTAGCGAAGGGAGTTAATACCTGGGCAGACCTGAAGTCTACAGACGCCTGGGATTATCTATTCAGACAGATAATCGTCAAGGCATTTTGGAGGTTTACTGGAGCAAACCCCCTATCAATTGGGTCAAATTAAATTTTGATGGAGCACTTTGGGAAATCCTAGGTGCGTTGGAGCGGGAGGAATATTTTGTGATCACTTTGGTAAAGTCCTGAGCTCATATAAAAAATTTATGGGAGTGACAGGGGTATTTGAAGCTGAAGTAGAGGGTCTGATGGAGGGATTGATGAGGGCCAAGGATATGGACATTCAGTTCTCGTGGATTGAATCAGACTCGAGTGTTGTTGTGTCTCTGATCCAATAATGGAAAATGCCATGGTTTGCTCTGCAAAGGTGGATTTATCTCCAGCCTTATATGAGAAGAATTTCTTGGAAACTTACTCACAAGTATAGAGAAGGGAATTCGGTGGCTGACTTCTTGGCAAGAGATGCGGCAAAGAGCGGCACTTTGGGAGCTAATGTGAATTTTTCGCCTCACATTGGGGACGTTCTTTCTAGAGATGCTGAGGGCAGACCAAATTATAGATTTTCTCAGCGCTCTTCCTTTCCCCCTGCTGATGGCAATGCCGAAGGTGGGTGGATTGGGAGGCGGGTGGTTCTTTTCTTTTGTTTGGGTGTTTGGTTGTTATGTTTTTTTCCTCTTTTAATTTTATGAAATAAACTTTATCCAAAAAAAAGAGGATCGATTAGAAGCAACTCCATTCTTTCAGTGATTCTTCAAGAATTAATGGAGATGACAATTCTTTTCTCACTGCAATTCCATCTTCTAAGGAAATAAAGGCTGTTGTTTTTTACTTGGACCCCTCCAGTGCTCCTGGTCCTGATGGCTTTCTAGGTACTTTCTATAGAGTCTACTGGGATATCATTGGTTTGGATTTGTCTAAAGCCATTCAGAATTTCTTTAATGAGGGTGTTATTACTAGGGGTGCTAACTCAAATTTTATCACTCTTATTCCAAAGGTGGACAATGCAAACAAGGTTGGCCAATTTCGCCATTATGCGTAGGTAATTTTTTCCTGAAATTAATACCTAAAATTTTGGCAGCCAGTTTGGCTTCTCTTCTCCCTCAGTTGATTTCAGAAGAACAAGAGCTTTAAAAAAAAGGAAAAATTATTTTTTCCAATATTGGGGTTGCTTCAGAGCTGGTTAACATACTTTCGAAGAAATCTTTTGGTGGGAGCATTGGTCTCAAGCTGGATATTCAAAAAGCTTTTGACTTAGTAGAGTGGGATTTTCTTTATGATCTAATGAGAAAATTTGGATTTCCCCAGCTTTGGATTGATTGGATCAATGAGATCTTGATATCGACCAGGTTATCAATTCTGGTTAATGGAGGGCCAAGGGGTTTTTTTGGTGTTGAGCGTGGTCTCAGGCAGGGCAATCCACTTTCTCCCATGCTCTTCATTCTTGCTGAAGAAGCCTTATGCAGGGGGCTAAGAGATCTTAGAGAGAAAGGGCTGGTGAAGCCAATTCCTGGACCTAGAGTTACTTTTACTCCTTCCCATGATTTATATGCGGATAATCTCCTTATATTTATGAATGATGGTAAAAAAGAAGTAAAGAGTTTAAAGAAATTTTTGGATGACTACCAATGCTATTCTGGTAAAAAAAATCAACCTTGAAAAAAGTAAGATTTACCTACTATTCCAGTTGAACAAAGGCTTCGTATCAAGGAGGTTCTTAATATTCCCCACTATGAATTCCCTATACGCTATCTTGGAGTTCAGATATTTAAAGGTCGTGTTAGAAAAGATGCAATCTTACCTCTAATGGATTCTTTTAAGGCAAGACTTTTGGGATGGAAAGGAAAGCTTCTCTCCCTAGCAGGAAGAGTTGAGTTGGTGAAGACAGTAATGAGCTCAATTCCTCTTCATAATTTCTCTGTATATCTATGGCCCACTTCAATCACTATGAAGATGGAACGATGGATCAGAAACTTCATTTAGAGTGGGGATATCTCCTCTCATAAGGCTATTACAACTAAATGGAAGAATGTTTGCAAGCCAAAGAAGGAAGGAGGTTTGGGTATTCGTCATCTCAGAGAGGTCAATTTTGCTCTTCTTGCCAAACTGTGCTAGTTCATTAAATCTGATCAATCAGATTTTGCATCTTTTCTAATAGGTCGTTTTATGTCTGCTGGTGGTAACCTTAAAAGGTGTGCTCCTTCCTCTTCTATTTTTCCTAGAATAAGGAAGGTATGGGATTTTGTTTCTGAATCAGAAAGATGGGTATTGGGGAATGGATCTTCCATAAAATTTTGGTATGACTGGTGGATTGGGAATAATAGAATTATTGATTCTGTTGATAATATTAATCTAGTTCGTCAAGATCTATCTGCCTTGGTTTTGGATTTCATTGCTAATGGTAAATGGGAGTAGCCTAGTGCTGCTTCTCCTTTAATGCAAAACATCGATGATCAAATTTCTTCTATCAACCTTCCATCATTTTTGGTTGAAGATAGGAGAGTTTGGACTTTAACTGAATCAGGTAAATTTTCAGTTGAATCATGTTGGGAGAAGTTAAGAGACAAAAACCCTGTTAAGGGATGGTGGCAGCAGGTTTGGCTGAAGGGTTTTCATCCGAGGCACTCTATTTTTAGTGGGCGGTTTATTCATGGATGCTTGCCAACTGATGATATGATTTCCAAGAGATCTATTCCTATGGCTTCAAGATGTAACCTTTGTCACAAACATGAAGAATCTCTCATACAACTCTTCCTACAATGTGAGTATTCTGTGAAACTGTGGTCTTCATTCTTGGTTGTTTTTTACCTGTGTTGGGAGGGCTTTCCTAATATTGAAAATCTATTTTTATGGTGGAAAAGGAAAGTGAATGCTATCCATAGTGGCAAGATCTGGATGGCTCTTCTCATAATTATTCCTTTCCATATTTGGGCTGAGAGAAACAGAAGAAGGTTTGATAATCGGAGTTTGCCGACAAGCTATGTGGTGCATTATATTATGAAAGACAGTAAGGATCTCTCCTTCCTGGTTCCTGTGCATATCAAGTCAATGAATGATCTCCTCATTTCAAAGAAGCTTGATATTCATAGTACCACAAGGGCAACTTCAAATCACATCTTGGAATTAACTTGGGAGGCGCCTCCAAGAGGTGTTTGGAAACTGAATATAGATGGATGCTCTATAGAGAATCCAGGCAGCTCAGGCGTTGGTGGTATTCTTCGTAGTGCATCTTCTTAGATGGGTTGTTATGCAATCTATGAGGGAATTGGAACTAATTTTATGGCTGAATTTGCTGCTTTCTTCCATAGAATACACCGAGCATCTTTGAAAGAAATCAGGAATTTGTGGATAGAATGTGATTCTCAGGCTGTTGTTTCTTGCATCAAAAGATAGAATATTCCATGGTCTATGGTGCTTTTTACAAAGATGGTGGTTCTACAAAGGTTATTTGGACAACATAACTTGGACTATATCTCATTGCTATCGGGAAATAAATACTATAGTGGACAAGCTAGCCAAGCATGCTGCTACTACTCGTACTTCAAAGATTTGGGATGCTTCTCCATTTTTATAACTTATGAGCTTGATTGAGACCTTCAACATAGGTCTAGATTTCGATTTATGTAATTTATTGTCTTCCTTTCTTTGAGTCTCTTTTCTACTGATGGCCATGCCGAAGGTGGAATAGAGACTTGAAGGCATTTGTAACTTCATAGCTGAAAATTATTAATATACTTTTGCTGACCTTTAGTAGAAAAAAAAAAAAAAGACATATCAGTATAGGCTCTATTTAAAGTGCAGGTAGAATCTTTGTAGAGAAGGGGTTCAGTTGGAGCCCATTTGAAATCGTAGAGAAGGGATTCGATTTGAAATTGCAGTGAAGGAACCCCTTTGAAATCCCCCTTTGAAATTGTTAGGTATAGAATATCACGATTTGACTCTCCTTTTCCTCCGCGCTTGATTTCGTTCTCATTCTCCTCTTTGGTCTTTTTGATTTTCCTCTTAGGGTTTAGAGAAATTGGGAGAGGGATATAGCAGGGTCAAAACGGTCTTTTCAATTTCTAAGCTAATGATGTTATGCTTTAAAGGGTACGGTTGATATTATAAGAAAACTAGGGTGGTATCTTATATAAGGTTTGAAAATAGGGGTATAAGATAATTTTCCTTTTTTTTTTATTTTAACTTTTTTCACTTATAAATGAAAATAACTTTACAAGCATATATAAATTGAAGGAGGGTATTACCTGTGGTCATGAGTGCAGATTTGATAGCAGAAGGTGACCAATTGGGATGAAGAGTTTTAACATAAGCGGCAACACCGGTAGCATGAGGGCAAGCCATGGAGGTCCCAGATAATATACTGAACTTCACTTTCCTTTCATCAGTAGCAATACTTGATGGTGAACCTAAAGGTGAAAATGCAGCCAAGATTTCTACCCCTGGGGCACTTATATCTGGCTGCAATATTTTTGAGAACCATGTGATGAGAAAGATTATAACAAATGAAGGAAGGTTCTTTTCTTTTCTTTCTTTTTTTTTTTTTTTTGGTAGAAATGAATGAAGGGTTTTAGTGCAGTGGTTTTAGTGCAATGGTTCATCACATTTGGTGGGAAAGGAATAAAAGAAAATGGGCATGCATTTTTTACACAATTGATCAATTATGTGAAGGTATATCCTTTAAGATTATGAATAAAATTCTTCACAAATTTACGGTGGCCCTAATTCTAAATGAAACAGGCACCTTGCCCTTGCTTGGGGATCTCCCCTAATTCTAAATGAAACAAGCATCTTGCCCTTGCTTGGAGATCTCCCTATTGTCTTGATTTTAATCCATCACTTTGTATGAGTCTTGTGCTTGTTTCTTCCCTCTGTCTTTTTGGTTGCCCCCAACCCCCCTTTTGAATGGGTGTAATTATTCCCCCCCCCCCTACTTGTCTTGATGTCCCCTAATTTTATTTTATTTTATTTTTATTTTTATTTTTATTATTATTTTTTTGTGTTAAGGGCTCCCCCTTTTGGATTGCCCTTGTGGTATGAGGTTTTATTTTCTTTCTTTGTTTTAATATATTTTTCATTCACCCAATATATATTAGGTTTTTGGGGGAGGGGGAGTGGGGATCGTGTGTGTGTGTGTGTGTGTGTGTGTGTGTGTGTGTGTGAGAGAGAGAGAGAGAGAGAGAGAGAGAGAGAAACCTTGAGAATATCTGGTGCGACAAAATTTGGTCCACGTGCGGAGAAGGAAACAATTACTGGGGCAGATGAATCATTTACTACCTCACTCTTCAAGATGTTTGCTGTAGGATTTCTGTTGATGAAAATGTTTAAAATATGGAATGACAACCGATGAAAATATCTGGGTATGCATGGACTATAAATATATCCATTTGGATTGTTTAACATATTTTCTTTTGCTAATCATTTTTAAAAAATACAAGTTAAAATTGGTGTGTCCTGTCATGGACTCAAACCCTCTATGACTAGCAATGAGTGGCAAAGAGGATCCAACAGTTAGGAGGGTCTTGGCATACACCCCAACCGTTGGATATTCACTACCACTCACTACCTCCCTGCAGAGAATTTTTGTGCGACCTATCATGCACTTGAGTATAAAAGCAAGACAAATTAATATAAAATAATATCAAACATAGATCAAAATATTTTATCAATGAAATAAAATTATGATGTATATAACATTGAGTTCCTTCTCAAGGATATAATGCACAAGGAGAAGTAATACCATATTTTTTTCTTTTATTTTTATTTTTATTTTTTTTATTTTTTATTTTTTATTTTTTATTATTTTTTTATTATTTTTTTATTTTTTTGTGAATGAATAATATATTCAAAAGCAAAAATACAAGGAAACCCGAAAAGAAAGAGTGAGGGGGAGAAAGAAAAGAAAAGAGGCCTGACCAAATTGAAGGATTACAAGAAGAAAAGAGATTAGAATGCTCCAAATAGACACAATAAGACAACTCCTACAAGAATTTGGAACAGCTGGAATATTGCTCCCAAGCCTGCCTTCAATTCTAGGATGTTACCTACCAAGAAGAATTAATCGGACATGAAAAACAATGAAAAATAGCCATTTCATAATGAACTTTTTTTTTTTTTTTGGAAAGATTTTATATACGCTGCATGAGAACAGCCTATATAGCTATATTTATGCAGAAGATAACAAACCTATTATATGATGAAAGAAAATAAAATACTAGCCCTCTACAATGCAAAATATCACAAGGCTAACATAAGAAAAGGAATTAATCAATGAATAGAAAATAGAATCATTCCAGGTAACAAACAACATAAGATCATTTGAAGCTTGAAGACTATTGTGAACTTACTTGGTAGAATTCATGTAAGATTTGACCTGTAATCCATTTTGTTCGCTTAAATGTGTTGCAGATAAAGCATATGTGGCAGAAAAGTCCTCCTTAATTCTGTCAGCTACCATTAGTGTCCCTAGAGCGCCAGCTCGCATTGCTTCTTCTCCTTTAGTTAACCTGTCACACACCACAATCTTTCCCTTCACCAAATTACTATCCAAGCAGCCAACCATACAAAATCTGAAACACAAAAGACAATTATCTTCACTTGTACCATGTTCATGTAGTTAAGAAAATGGAAAAAAGATTGTAGTTATTTAGAGAGGGGGGGGGGGGAGCACTTCATTACCTGGCACTGTCTTCATCACATGATGCTATTGAAGCTCCTTTTCCATATACCAATGTATTCTTTGTTCCATTCAAAGTAAAAGATTTAATGGAATGACCCTGACAAGAAAAAAAATAATATTTAATTGGTGGCATTATGAAATTGAAGATGATGCAGTTTCTGCTGCTATATATGAACCACCAAAATGAATCAGAAATTTGCATAATAGGGTGATAAATCACTAAAAATACATATAAATAAAATAAAAAATATGAGAGCAATTTTCTAGATCTGCATTTGGAATGCATTCTAGGTCTTTAATGTGTTAAAAAAATTATGTCAGTATCAATACAATCTTAATTTCAAAAAGTCCACTATATGACCCCAGATGCTTTTAAAGTATAGTCGTATAATTCATTCTATTTAACCATGATTTATTGTTGAGATCTTCAGGGAGTGAAGTGCCTAGACATAAAAGCCTTAAAATTGAGAAGATGAGATGACAAATGTATTTTAAATATGGAAGATTGGGCACGCAACTAGCTTTCTTGGAGGTGCGGCTCAACCAATGGTGGGACTAGGACGCAAGAGTTTGGAAGGTCATTTCGTCGTGGCACATGTGAAGGCTTACAAGTCTAGGTCAATAGAGGAGTTCCTTTCATTTAGAAATTTAAAAATCAAGATCAATGTTATATTCAGTGTTTTATGTTTTGACAGATTGAGATGGGTAAAGCTTATTCTTGGCTGGATCAAAATTAACATTGATGGATGCTCTCTTAGGAATCCACGTATATCAGGGGCTGGTGGATTACTTCGTAATAGTTCTAGTATAATTTTTTCATACTTCACAACCCCCCTTGGCATCATGTCAAACTATAGCACAGAATTTTAGACACTATTTAATGGATTGAAATATGTAATGGAGATGGATATTGAGAAGTTATCGATCAAATGTGGCTCACAAACTGTGGTGGAAGCAGTCTTTAGAAAAGGCATGCCATGGCAATTTCAGTAACAGTTGCTCCTTCTTGGAGTCAATCACATGGAAGATAACGCATTATTTGGTAGAGTTGGGATTAAGTTTGTGGCATATATAATAGCTAAAAAGGAGGGGGGGGTGCAAGATTACAAATCTCTTCAGCATGAACTGGATGCCCAAATTTTGTTTCTTCTGAAATTAGGTGGGAACAAAAGTTAGTTTCCCTGGATAGAGTGACTGCTGATGGTCTTCCCAGGTTGCACTTTCCTTCCTCCCTACTGATGGCAATGCCGAATGTGGGGTGTGTTGGGAACGTTTTTGTTCTTGATGTTTGATACCGTTTAGGTATGCCTGGACTTAAAACTTGTACAGGTATTTCTTTCATTTCATTAATATACTGGTTAACTTTTAGCAAAAAAATAAAAGGAAGGTCATTTCAAAGTGGAGGAAGAGAGCATGACATACGCTCAGCACCCAGTAACGTGCCTAGCCTTTCTAAATAGTGTGTCATGTTTAAATTCATGAGTGAAAGACTAGGTTGCATTTAATATCATTTCTTGGAATGCATAATTGACCTAAACTGCATTCCAAGAATGAATACAAAACGAAACCTAAGGTTGGTGTGGTAGAATGCAAAGCACCAATACCCCATCATCTGTTTTAGTATCTTCGAGGTAGCATATAATTAAATGCATGCAACCTAAATGACATTAAAAAAAAAAAAAATCGAATTTCAAGAATTGTATTTTTGTTTTTTAATGCAAGCTGACATATAATAAATAAATATATATATTTATATGTGTGTGTGATAACAAGTCCAATATCATGTTTATTCCACGAAAATTGAATACTGAAGCACGTTGGACAAATATTTTTGGATATTTAGAAAAATCAGTTCAGTTGGTGCTACTACCTTACGGACTTAAAATAATCAACTCCTCTCTCTCTATAGAAATTTCTCTTTCTCTCTGTAGATTTCTCTCTCCCTCTCTATAGATCCAATTTCATATTCCTCTCACCGAAGATCTAGAAAGTCCAAGATTAACAAAATTAATCGACCTACAATTTCTATAAAGAGGTTTGGTCTCAAATTTGTTGAGTGTATGCAAGTCCAAAGTGCAAGATGTAATGTGCAAGAGTGAATGTGAAGTGAAAGTGTGAGACATAATACTTCAAGTGAGCGGTGAGTATAATGAGTGACTATTTAAGTGTGATGTCATCATCACTAAATCTGTGTGAGTGTATAATGATTGAGTACACATAACTTGTATTTTGAGCTTCTTTCTTCAATAAAAGTGTCGTTCTCTTGCCACCTTACTTCAAAAAGGCAACCTTCAAAACAAAAAAGGGAAAATAGAAGATTGACCAGTACTGCATAATGCTTCTTACCTGAATGACTTTGCCATCCCCAAGGACAACCTTATCAATGATGTGGCAGTCTATACTGCTTGCTGCTACAGATAGAATCCAAGGTGCAAGACTTATAGTTGTTTGCATATCCGGACCACCATTTCCTGCAGCCTGTGATGTGAGGATGCCATTCTCCATGGCATGAAATGCACCAATTGACATGGAATCTGAAGCTAAGTCATCGAAAAACCTTGGTCCTATCGAGATCGAGATGATATCTACTCCATCAGCAATGGCATCATCAAAAGCAGCCAGGATCTCATTTCCGAGGCAACCATATTGATTGCAAACTTTGTAAGCCGCATTTCTTGCTGATGGTATACCTCCCCTTGCATTCCCTTGGGCTAATCCATAGAATCCCACATTAGATACTAAGTTACCAGCAACTGTGGAGGCAGCATGTGTCCCATGTCCATCTATGTCCCTTACTGAAATACTTTCATTGGAGTAAAATCGAGCACCTATGATCTTGCTGTAAAAGATTCATGGAAAATTGTTGAGATGATCTATAATTTTCCCTGTGCTTGACAAGATAATATAATCAATACATATCATATAAATGGAAAAGAGAATTACTTGTTGCATGTAAAATTCTGGCCTCCTTTACAAACACCCTTCCATTTCTTAGGAGGAAGGCCAAATCCTTTGTCATTAAAACTTTCAGATTCCGGCCATATTCCAGTGTCAAGAACACCAATAATCAGATCACTCTCAACACTGGGTAGTCTTTCCACAGCCTTGGACAAACCAATGAAGTCCCAGGACCTAGTTGTTTGAAGTTGGTAATTTTGGCAAGGAAAAACAGATACTACACCTTCCTTACCTGGCATGAGACCAAAGATATCATGATCATATTATCGTAAAACTGAAACATGATTTAAAAATTAAAGATATTGTGTCACTAACTGGCAAGCCTTTGTTTCTCTCGTTCATTGAGTTTTGCTGCAAATCCATTAAAGCTTCTTCGATAGCTTCAAACGAAGTTTTCGGTTATAGAACTACAAAAGAAGATTGATATAGTTGATAAGAATCTCGTATATTGTGTGTAGGTTAATTTTTATGTAACCAAATCATCCGGGATTATATTGAACTGTAATCATTCAAAGTGGTTATATAAGATAAAATATCATTATATATAAGACAAAAGATCATTACAATATTGATATGACTATTATAATATATAGACCCTTATTATATAGGAAGTGAACATTCTCCCAAGAGGGAAAAAGCATCATCAAAACAATCTCATTGTGACCAACTGTGGTATACTGAGCATGACCCATTTTATATATACACTAATGCTGTTGCCTCATGTGGCTTTTGCGAAAGTTAACACAACAAACAAACAAACTACAAAAAATAAAAAATAAATAAATAAAATAAAAATTCAAAACTTTTAAATAAATAAAGAGAACATATTTTAGAAGGGCACTAGATCGATTATCTAGACATATAACTGAAAAGTGTAAACATAATGTAATAAATAAGAGAAAAGATTGTTCTGTAACAAAAGAAAAAAAAAAAAAAAAAAATGAAATGATTGACCCTTCTCTCTAATTCTTTTAGGCCGAGATGTGTAAAAGTTCAATTAATATCCCACAATAGTGATTAGACCTTCTTATCATTTAGAAAGTTTCCAAGGAAGAGAGATAAGCTTCACCATTGAGGTTGTATTTTTGTTTCAGGTTTGACTTCCGCCACTTGGATACTAGACAGTGGGGTCTTTGATCACATGACCTATAACCATCGTGGTTTAACCAATTCCATCCCTTCCCCTGCCTCATCTCCCATCCGTCTTCTTAATGACACACCCTTTCCATCACCCATCTGGGAATAAAAACCCTTGGCCCTGACATTACCCTCCATAATGTTTTCCTTGTTCCTTCATTTCAGTTTAATTCAATTTCAATCAGTTCATTAACCTCTTCTATTTTTCTTTCATTTTTAATAAAAATTATCTTTAGCTGAAAAATAAAAAGTCTTAGGTAGATCTTCTAATGAGCCAAAGTACTGCTTTGTTTATAAATTATATCTTACATTCATAAAATAATTAAAAACCAGGAAAGACCTATTGATTTGATGAAATATATGATTAATATTACCTATCCTCAAGAACTTCTTCTAGCATGCTAAGGTGCAGAGATGTAGGTGAATATTCTGCACCTTTAGAAAGTGCACCCATGTACACAATATAGACCTGCACGACCATCAACTTTATAAACATCATGATCAATACCATGATAGAGCGACCATGATTATTGATTTACGCATGAAGAGGATGATAAAAGAGAAGTTGAGAGATTACTTGCCTTTCTCTCATCTCCAACAGCACCACAACGAATGGATACCCCAACAATAAGAAGAACCAGTAGCAGGAAGAGATGAGAAAATGAAGAAGCGAGGAAGAAGTTAGCCATTGTTGGATCCTCAAGGCCGGGCGTAGTGTGGGTCACTAATAAAACCCTATATATTATTTATAGGGATATCATCTCTATTTGTAACCGAAGTGGTTACAAGTGTAGTATCAACGTCTCTTTTTTTCCCAAGTTGGAATACATTCTGTCTTTGTTAAGTTGAGGATAAATTCGTTATTTCATTTGAAAAGTTTGAAAGAGAAAAAAATAACATGAGGGCATATATGTAGTTATAATTAATAGTTGGCAAGAGCTAGGAAGGGGGATACGCGTATCATGATTTACATTCCTTTCAAATGTTGAAACACATGGAAATACAACTCATCTTTTTACTACTTAGTAAAGCCTAAGTGAACTAGCTATCTTATTACCTAGTCCCAAAACGTGTCTCAGTTATGGGTGGTGATTTAGGGGAATCCTCAATGGCAATTGGACTTATTTCTTAAGAGGGATATCATCAGTTTGTTAAGAAGCTCATCATGGTTGAACACATCAAGAAACAAAACTTTCTCCCATAATTTAGATGGCCTTTTCCGATTTTACATCACTGAGGAACCATTTTAATCATATTGGAAGATTCAAAGAGGTTAAATTGAGGAGTAAAAACAATAAATCCAGTTGGTGATATGGGTGGGCAAGTCTATCGAAAGGGGAATTCACCTAGATCCCTACCCTCACTAATATGGACTCAGATCCTCTCCAGCACGCCAACCCTTAGCACATATTCGATGGTTGAGAGGGTCTTAAGGTGCATGCCAGTCACTCCCAGATGTTGGATGCGCACTGTGGGCAGCTGACGAGGATCTGGATCCCACTATTATGCCTGCCAGGTAATTATTGTATTGTTCTTACAAAAAAAAAAAAGGTAATTATTGTAACTCTTCCAATTCTTGATTCCAGTGAAACTGTTTCAAAGGAATATATTGTGAGTGGAATCCTACTTGGTAACACTAGTCTGATTTCTAGGAGCATGAAATCAGACTGGCCCCATTGCCCTCCCAGAGCATAATTTTATAATTTTCCAATTGCAAAGCAAAAAATGATTTACACCAAATCCTTCCCAATAGAGGATATATAGTCCCTATAGTTCTCCAAATTTGAAACCCAACCCAGCCACAGACACCCTCGCATCCTTTGCACAAAATCACCCCCCTGAACCCTAGCTCGCAAAATCTCGCCTCAATCAGCCCTAACAGTAAGACATTCATTTTCTACTACTTTGTTTTCCTTTTTTTTGAAAATGAACATATGATATCTTCTTCTTCCTCCTCACTAATTGATTCTATTCCACCAGTTTATTTATTTATTATTTTTTTTTTCTAGTAATCAGCAAAGAGAATATTATAAAAAATAAATAAATGGAATACAAATAAGGAAAAATATGAAAAAACAAAATGAACTGCTCATCCACCGTCGGCATAGCTATTAGCAAATTAGCAACCAAAATAAAAAAAATAAAATAAAAAATAAAAAAGGTCAAAGTACACCCTGAATTGAGCCTCAAGAAAATCTGAATCTTTGTCTTATTTTAGTATCCCAGATAATGTCTTCACTACAGAAGGTAGGAGTAACATTTTAAGTCTTTGTGCACATGCTAGGCCGGATTCTTGGCCAACTAATCGATTCTATTCACCACCAGTGGCTTTATTTATTTATTTACTTTTCTAGGAATCAGCAGAGAGAATATTATAAAAAGAATAAATGGAATACAAATGAGGAAAAATACGACAAAACAAAATGAGCTGCTCATCCTCCCTCCGCATAGCCATTAGCAGATTAGCAACCTGAAAAAAAAGGTCAAACTACGCTATGAATTGAGCCTCAAGAAAATCTAAATCTTGGTCTTATTTGAGCATCCCAGATAATGTCTTCACTACAGAAGGTAGGAGTAACTGTTAGAGTAAACACCAAGAAATACGAAAATAAACAGATAATAAATCCACACAACACAGAGATTTAACGAGGTTCACACACCGGTGTAGTGTGCTACATCCTCGGGTGAAGAAGAAGATGTTTCACCATGCAGAAGAGAGATTACACCCAAGCAGCGGTGAGAAAACTCGCCCTGAAAACCCTAGCTAGAAAAAACTCCATAATACAAGAACTTTCTCAACAAGACAATAGTACATTATATACTTCAAGTCACGGGTCAACTCATTGGGTCGCGGTCAATCCTGTCCAACCATATCGCGGGGCCTATGCCCCCCACCCCCATACAATCGGTCCAACATCACTGCTTCCATCACAGATCTCATAAAACTTCCCATTCGGATCAGCACCAAAATATGTCGGAACGGGTCAATCTTCAAAACGGGTCAAGAATTCGAGACAAACTTAACAATAACATTTCAAGTCTTTATGCACATGCTAGGCTGGATTCTTGGCCAACTTATCTTCCACCAAATTGGCCTCCCGATAACAATGAGTAGTTCATCAAGTGATTCAGTCCAAATATTTACAGAAGCTCAAATTTTTACCAAAATACCAAGGGATGTGAAGCTTTGTGACGCTTCAAACCACCGCTTATGAATCACATTCAATCCAAACATGAGTGAGATCCATCTCCACAGCGAGTGTGACACCTCAAAGAAAGCCATAAATTATGCCTTGAAATTAGTGGAAATCCATTATATTTTTCAAAGAAACACAGAGGGCGTCCCAAATGATATCTAAAACCCCCCAAAACCAGTGGCCTGGATTCCCATTAGAACACCCATCAATGTTTAGTTTTAGAAAATCAACACGAGGAGATAACCATTACTAGAATATCTCTTTAATCACCCTAATAGATGAAGTTATCAAGATCCGCCATTTCCTTGATAGCTACAAGTCTTTCAAAGATAAGATTGCCGATAGAGCTATGGAGTAGGGACCCAGATAGCTCTCCTGGTCCGGATGGATTTTCTGGAGCTTTCTTTAGAAGATGCTGGAATATTGTCGAGTTAGAGGTGTGCAATGCAGTTAAGTATTTCTTTAGTACTAGTCAATTGCCCAATGGTGTGAACAACAATTTTTTGGTACTTATTCCTAAGGAGGAGGGAGCATCTACTATCGATAAATTCCGGCCACTGTGTATGGGGAATTTTTATTGTAAAATTCTTTCCAAAATAATGGCAATGAGGCTTGCTAATTTGCTCCCTAGGATGATATCTGAAGAGCAGGGGGCATTTCAAAAAGGAAAGTTAATCCATGACAACATCAGTGTGGCCTCAGAACTGGCTAATATGATGTTTGCTTCTATGAGAGGGGGAGGTCTGGGATTAAAAATTGACATCAAGAAAGCATATGATACTCTTTCGTGGTCATTTATGTTTCAGGTGCTGAGGCGCTTTGGATTCACAGAGAAGTGGATAACATGGCTGAACCAAATTTTGATATCCTCTAAGATATCGATTTTGATTAATGGAGGTCCACAGGGATATTTCGGTGTGGAAAGAGGGCTGAGGCAAGGGGACCCAATATCTCCTATGCTTTTTATTATTGCGGAGGAAGTGCTATCGCGAGGTTTAAAGCATCTGATCGACATTAATCAACTGAAGCCAATTCATGGGCCTCGCGGTGTCAAAACTCCTGCCCACATTCTATTTGCAGATGACATATTCATCTTCTCCAATGCTTCTATGAGGTATGTGAGGACTCTTAAAGAATTTCTTCTAAAGTACCAAGATTTTTCTGGGCAGGGCATCAGCTTAGAAAAAAGTAAACTTTTTTTGGGAAAAATATCACCTTCCAGGAAGCATCGAATATCTGAAACTTTAGGCATTCCCATGTGTACCTTCCCTACAAGGTATCTAGGTGTGGAAATCTTCAAGGGAAGGATTAAAAAGATACTTTGTTGCCGATTATGGACAAGGTTAAGGGGAGACTGGCGGGTTGGAAAGGGAAATTGTTGTCAATGGCAGGTAGGGTGGAATTGGTTAAATCGGTGCTTTCGGGGATGCCGACTCATAGTTTCTCTGTTTATTGGTGGCCTGCATCTCTCGTGGCAATGATGGAGAAATGGATGCGAAATTTTATTTGGACAGGTGATGTAGATACGGTTAAGGCTGTCACAGTTAAGTGGGACTCTATGTGAAAGCCCAAGGATGAGGGAGGGCTGGGCCTTAGGAGACTGCGAGATTCCAATAAAGCAATGCTGTGCAAATTGATTTGGAGGATCAAAACGGAGAAGACAGC
>NW_024868726.1:39734-67831 GCF_013358625.1 Macadamia integrifolia | reverse complement strand
TAACCCCGCTCAATTATGTTAGGTTCACCAAATCCTACCCGATTCGCTCCGGATCTCACCCGTACCGAACGGAAATCCTTGTACGCTACAGGTAAGTGGGGAGAGGACGTTTGGCCTTGTTTCAAGGCATTGTTTGGCATTCATTTAAATATATCTAGTCTAGTCATGCCATCATGAATATGCTATGTAGTTTAGTCATTCCTCACATTGTTATGCATATGTGCTATGTTTACTTTCTAAATGCCAATTGAATGAGATGTTTATATGTTGAATGTGGACATCATGGTGCATGATGCATTGATAGACTAGATGCCGTAGTCGGCTTGGAAACGAATTCATTGGTGGCCCGTGGAATGGGACACGGAGGCACTATGCAATCGTACTATTGTCATATAGGAGCATGCGGTACTGGGATTTTCACCATCCCGTGCTACGACCCTTCCCAATAGGGATTAAGGTGTTGGGTTATCATTTGGGGGGAAGCAGTGGTTGCGGTCGTCGGGTCACTGTGGCGGTTAGACATAACGCCCGACGGGTCATGTAGGACAGTCGGCAACCTCGATGGTACATTCAAGAGGGCCAATCGTACTGCTTTTAAATTGTTGGAGTCAGCACCTTTATTTTCAGTCATTTGCATTTCTGTTGAGAGCCGATGGACGGCATTGTTTTTACTTTTTCGAGTACTCACGGTGGGCCTTCTCCGACAGCCCTATGAGCGTATCGCGGGAGGGAGTTTGCGGCTCGTACCCGGAGTATACGCGCACTGTGGTTGTAGTAGCACTAAAACCAAGGACTTAGTAATGTTGCTTAGGTGGATGTGATTTAAAATGTATAGCATGGCATGTAGTGCATATGATGTGTTGTGATGTGTGGACTGTTGTGTGGTCCATCTTTCTATTTACTGAGCTAGTGAGCTCATCCCACGTATACGCCCCTTTTTAGATGATTTTACAGGTCATACATCTGAGGAGCACGGGGTGGGTCCCACAGTCGAGTTTCCTGAAGAGGACTGGTGGACCCCTGAGGAGTTAGAGCACGGCACCGACTGCTCGTGCGAGAGTTGTGCTGCGGGACAGCAGTTCTGAGGCCGTGCTAAGCTCCACTTCTGAGGTCGAGCTGAGCTCTACTACGTGATACCGAGCTGGGCTCAACCCTTGATGCCGAGCTGAGCTCTAGCCTTGATACCGAGCCGAGCTGTGTACTCTGATTGTTTTTGTGGATTTCCTTACGTACTTGATAATTGAATTTTATTCTTTTTGTGTATATATCATGCTTTCGGGCCCAAATGTATATAATTATTGTATCACTATCCGGGTATCAAGTATTATGGGATTATTCACAGGTAAAACTTAGTCTTCCGTTGATCTGATGAGGTTATATTAGTTGTGTATGTTGTGGTGGAATACAGTATCTGATGATCCTGGCAGGTTTGGGTTAAGCGGTGTTAACTCGGTCACTGACCCGGTTCAGTGTGAACGGGTTGTGACAAAAACTATTTGAAATCACTACAGAATCTTCGATTGAAAGCAGTTAGAAAATATTTCGTTTTTATTGCTCAATCGTTAATTTCACTTAGTAATACTAATAATAAATGATTGAATTCTAATATGCAGATAGATGCATTGATTACATAACTTCAGTTTCAGTCTAAAAGGAATCGAAATTATGTTGTTTTAGGTTTTCTGACACTTCAGTTAATGAATCAGAGAGCTTTGACTTACTTTTCTGCTTGATTGGAAAAAGAGAAGAATAGGTATGGATTTATTAAGTCTTTTGCCGATTCTTCGACGGAACACTTGTTCTGTATCTCTTGGATTTTTTTAATATATATATATATATATATTCATTACTCTTTATCTATAGGTATATGCATGATTCATTGAAAGAATTGAATGATAGTAGTAGACAGGGAATGAAACGTCTGAGATTTAAGTAGTCTGTGATTCTCTGTTGCAAGATGTTTGTGATTCAATTTGGTAATTGTGTGGAAGGAGTAGTTGTAACTTGTAAGTTCATATTGAGTGTTCATATAATTAATGTGGTATGTGCTTCGGCAGAAGGGATGGATATAACTGAGGTCTCTATCATACATCATGTTGCCATTGTGTTCTTGGCGCTGTGGATTTTGTCTTCATTCATTGGTGCCATCATGTCTTTTAATTCATAAGTTTGATCTATCTCTATCAGGTAATGCTGTTGCCCCTTCATGTTTGAGTGTTTCGGTTCTACTTTGTTGAAAGGTGATTTTTTACTAAGCATGAAACTAAGAAAATTAAATTTTTGCTGTTGAATCTAACACTTCAGTGAGATGGGTTACATCATGTTTCCTCATAATATGCCTCTTCTGTCTTCTTTGACCCAATCTGAGCTTTTGTTTCTCTTCTAAAAAATTCATGAGCGTTGCTCTCTGAGGCTGTGGAGGAGAATAAAAGGTGGAAAGAAAGCAAGCAAATCAGAGAAGGGTATTTTCATCTTTGTTTAGTTTTAGTTGTTTGGTCTTTCTAATTCAGTTTTCTACAATGCTTTTTGGACCGTCTTTCTCTTACCAAATGGTGAACGTTACACTTGGGCTTCTAGCTTTCCAGCGGCATATTTCCTGATTATGTTTTTCTGATTCTTTCAGGTACTTTCCAATTCAGAGACGGTCCGGTGGTTGAACCATGCAGTAGAGAAAGTCTGGTCAATATGCATGGAACAGGTTGCACCACAGAAACTCCTTCCTCTCATACCTTGGTTCTTTGGAGAAGTACACCTTGGACTGCTGTATGAATTTACTTTCTGAGTATTTGTAATCCAGAGATCATCCTAAGATGTACTTTCTTGCTGCAGTGATTTGCTTTTAATACCATTACCGATAATATTTAGTATGAAGATCATAACCATTGTATCCAGATCTTTTCTTTTGTGGCCTTGAGTTGTGGTGTTTGTCTGTGAAGAAATTTGGTTGATGTTTTCATTGTGGTCCATTAAGAAATTAATTTTGTTTACCTTCTATTATATGTACAAAAGAAAGCAATGGTTCAGGACCTGTACTTGGGAAGGACCCCATCGATGTTCATAGATATTAGGGTTCTTCACCAATTCGATGATGACCACTTGGTATAATCACTATTATATCATTCAAGCAGATCTACGTCGTTCTGTGCTTTTATTTGTTTTTTCTTTCTTTTTTTTTCTTTGGGTAGGGGAGGGTGTGATAATTTTTCCTATTTCTTGCAATAGAAAGTTTACAATTAAGTGAATGTAGGTTCGGGAGTTGGGAATGAATTTTCTCTTTGAGGATGATATGACTAGGATAATTGTAGTGAAGCTAAGGAAAAGGCTAGGATTTGGAAATTGGGCCAAGTTGCATGGCATGCATGTTGAAGGGAAGGTAAAAAAAAAAATGATGGTTTTTAACTTTTGAAGTAACTTTGATCGGACGTAAAGCTTATCATATAAAAACGTTAGTTCAAAATGTTACTTTTTCTTTTTCTTCTTCTTCTTCAGCTATAGGATCAAAGGGAGGTCCATTAGTGCTTTTTGAGCAAATGGTCAATGACTCCACGCTACTATACATTTACAGTATGATACAAGTCTCTTTTGTATAAATTAGAAAATGTTTTGGCAGGTGGTTATGGATTTTAACCATCTTTCAATGGATTGTTGATTGATAGTCTAGATCTCTCTCTCTCTCTCTCTCTCTCTCTCTCTCTATATATATCTATATATATATATATATATATCTTCATGGTTTAAGCCATCTTCCGGGAAGCACTCTATGTTTTTGGGCATTTGACGTCTGAGCTATCTGATTTTTCTCTAATTATTGGGGTTCTAAGTCCCTTAAGCCCTTTCCAATCAATTATGTGACCCAATTTTTTTTTAATAATCAATATTACTGATGCTAATTTTTGTTTTATGTTGTTTGATATTGATTTACGTTAAATTACTGTTGGGCTAAACTTAATAGAGACCCATAGGTACTTGCAAAGATTTTTTGTTCATTGACACATTTTGCCATGGGGAGCAATTGATAAATCTTATTGTTTTTCGTTTAGAATTATGTCCTTCTGGTATAAAGGCTCTAGAAGATTCACACCAAGACCCTTTTAAAGTGACCAGCTACTTAAGCATTAATTTCGAAGTTAATCTATGACTGTCAAGGGTCTCATCATAGTTTTATGATATTGTTGTTCTACAAATGTATGTCGTAAACATTACTTGGTTTGGAGGGGTCAGACGACTCAGAAAGACCTTTTCGAAGCTTTTAAAGCCTGATTATCTTTTGATAAATTGTGAACAGATACACTTGGAGTTCAAGGAAAAAAGGTTAAGAAGGATGAAGATTTGGAGGTATCTCCCTAACCCATTTTAGATTGTCCCTTGCCTGTCCTTTAGGGTCTTAATTACTCAAGGCCAAGCCTATCAGCCTATTTTAATGTTTGAGAAGCCACTAAAAATCAAACCAGGCCTAAATTAATTTTATTAGCTTTAAATTCAAGCACAAACTATTGTCAGATAATGTCAGCATCTCTTGCGGGAAACCATTTCTCCAACTTCTATCTCTCTTAGCTTTGGTTGTTGCTCAACTTCAGTTCACAAGCATCTCCATGTCTGCGATTTGCACATGAGGTTGATTTGGTGTGACAAAGGCTTTCAGCTCGTAAGCATTGCATCCAGATTCTATCTTATGTATTGTCCTTTCTCACACAACTTGTTGCCGAAGTAGGAAGAAAAGAGCATATTCGTTCTCTCTCTCTTCTCCACGATCTTCCCTTTCCCCCCCCCCCCCCCCGGCCGGCAGGTATGACCATTTATCTCTCTTGCATCATGTTAGTTTTTTACGGCCTCGAAATAAATAGTAACTAAATCACTTAGAGAGAGACAAGGAGAGACATTCTACCAAAAGAGCTCTCTCTCTCTCTCTCTCTCTCTCTCTCTCTCTTAACCATTGATTGTCTAAAAAAAATCTTGTAATTGTCTATCATTATTTGAAATTATAAAATTTATATTTAATAATCATCTTAAATTACTAATTACTTCAATGGATATACAAGTTCTTGAAACCATGCGCCTTTGCTTGCTCAAGACAAAATATTATTGCCAAAAATTCTGCTTCAAAATTCGTTCTTACACCAAGAAATTCTCTAAAATTCAAAAGCACCTATACTCTCTCATTTCTAAAAATAACACCAACCCCTGCCTTCCTTGGGTTACCCAATGAGCACTCTTCCGTATTCAACTTTACCCAGCCTGGAAAAGGAGCATACCAAAATACTTCAATAACCTCCCTCCGCCTGCACACCACACGAAGAATGCCCGCTCTTCTAGCACATAACGAATCCAAAATTGGGAGATGCCTTTCTAAATGAATTGTGGAAATCATACATATTTCACCTTTTACCATAGCAAGGTATTGCCTATACTGTTTGGCTACATCTTTGTAACATCTTCTATTCCTCTCCATCCAAATAACATACGGACAAAGAATTACTCCACAAAGCCACACCTTTGAGAAAGTGATAAACTTTGCTTTCCATTTCCACCAAGAAAAGAGGTCATCCATCCTATCAAATGAAGGCCACCACCATACACCAAATAGCCCACAAAATAAATTCCACATAGCCTTGTTATACAAACATTGTAGAAATAAGGTGTTTGCTACTTCACATCCATATTACTTCTTTTAATTCCATATCTCAATTATGGTCTAAAATATTCATTTTTAAAGGATGAACAACTCTTTTGAAGAAGAAATCATTTAAGAGAAAAAAACTTGTTACATTCAGATTTGCAAGGGTTGTTGCAAACTTGAAAAATAATTGAGATTGCCAAGTACAGGAAATAATTGAAAACGAAGAACATGAAAATTTTCTCCACACAAATACATAGTAAAAAAATGTTTTGCCACGTGCAAAACATTTTGTAGACTTTACTTATAGCATTACTATATTTATGTAGTTTCTATTAGAAGACTAATATCATTGTATCATGTTTTTGTAGCTCCAAGAAAGTGTTGTTGAGTAATCTTGTAGAATTGGAGTTCTTACTAATGTCATCTTTGGGCTTGGTTTAGGATACAAATTTGTTTATCATTCTCATTTTTATCATTGCAGTCTATATTTTTGTAGGTTCAGCTTTGTGTCCATATATGCCTATATGGTATTTGCCATCGCTACTCTAAGAATATTGAGCGCAATTGTTGTATATTGTCACTTCAAACTATTATATCAATCTATGTTGGCTACTTTTATTTAGTGCTAGGTTAAAGCAATACTTTGAACGCAATTCTAGACCTATCTATATTCTTAATAAATATGTATTTAATAAAACTAATTATTGATTAAAATAATGCTACTTTATCTGTTGAAGGACATCATCTTACATTCTTTCTATTCTTTACCTAAATATTGAGTTTTTTTTTCTAGAAAATCAATTGCATTAAAATAATAAAAAAATATACATAGATCTTAGAATATCACCATTACAAAAATAGAATAAGGGACACGGAAAACCTTACCCACCTTCGGCATTGCCATCAGCAGGAGAAGGCCTCCAACCCCTAGCCTAACAAGAAGAGAAATATCAATGAGAAATGGTATCTTGAACACTGAGCAGCATCCATCTCCAAATCCATAGACACCATCCTTGGCCACTCAATCACCGGGGTTGAGATTTCTAGCCTTGTTGTAGATTTGGCCAAGAAGTCTACAATAACATTTGCTTCCCAATAACAATGAGTTACTTTCCACATAATTGACTCCATGAAATGTAGCACTCCCGTCCATCTTTGTTGAATATACCAAGGGACCCGTCCTTTCGATATAAGGATCACCACCATTATAGAATCAGTCGTTTAAAAACTATCAAAAAAAAATCCATTGAAATTCCTTGATTATGCCCCCTTTTCTTCTTTCCTTTTAGCAACTTTTCCAATCACACAACCTTCAAGAGATATTTAGATATTGGTTTGTGTTCTTGACTTTTTTTTTTTTTTTTTTTTTTTTTTTTTTTTTATGCCTTTTAAAAATAATGTGGTGTTTATTATGAGGTCTGCTCCAATTTTTATTGCCATAGTGACCACTCTTGATATTAAAATGCTAAATAAAGGATATAAGAAAGAACAAATTATCTGAATTTCATTGGTCATGAATCGGTAAATGCTCATAATCCTACAAGAAGTTATTAGATTCACAAGCTTTTTAAATCTTAACTATTTAGTATACAAAAATTTGTTCCGCTTACAATTTTTACTATTTGTTGTGGAGAGAGACCAATAAAATTGCAACAGATCCCGAGTTTATTAATTTGGTATTAGCAACATACCATGTGAAACAAAATATGTTCATTATCTTGAAATGATCATAAGCAATTTTGTATTGCAATGATGAAATGAATCTCTATGCTTGAATATCACTATTAAATGAGAAAGATAAGTTGTGCTTGCTTTACAATTGTCTACCTAAATAGTATCTATGGTAAATGGAATAAAATATAGGGAAAAGTGCTGAGGAATATATTCTGATTTCAAAGAGTTGTTTTACATTGTTTCCACTGGGATTTGATGGGAAGAAGAGATTTGAAGGTTCAGTGTAAGAGAAGTTTAACTGACAGTTGCAGAATATTATTTATATTCTATTTTCATTGGTTAGAAGTATTGGAATTGGATAGACCATAGTACAATGACAAAAATAGCATGAAAGATTTTTAGGAGATGAGAGGACAAATAGAAAAAGTCATAAGAAACTCATTCAAATATATATATACATATATATATATATATATATTACCTTGCAAAATCCAAATCCCTAAACAAGAATATGAGTGTAGGAACATGCTTTAGTTCAAGGCTTACTTTATGTGAAAGAGTTATTTGAATTGCACATATGGTTCATATGAAGGAATTTTGGTCTATTTTCTCTTCATCTGGAAGATTTAGGGGGTTAAATGAGGGGACTTCAATGTTGGAATTTCATATTTGGCTCTCCAAGCATAATCTCAACATTTGGAGGGCTACAAACTCTTTGAAAGGATTCCAACAATGGAAATTTTTTCTAAGGAGTTGGAAATAGTTTTTTTTGTAAATTTAAATTTTGCAATGTATAGTTTGAGTTGTTTGTGTTCATTATTGTACTTTTTTTTTTATTGTAATAAATAGTTTCAGTTGTTTTTGTTCATTGCTGGTTCCTTGTTGTAATTGTGCATTTATCATTTTTCTTGCTAAAAAAATTTTCAATCTAATTTATCGATGAAAAAGAATATCTTGGGAGCTAAAGTTTATAAATCTAAATCAAACGAGCTTTGGCTTATCTCGATGATGTTATGATGACTATGACGATGACAGTATTAGGGATTCTAAGTTATCTAAGCATTATTAGTAGTTTATCTTTTGTTTTGCTTGATGTGCTGATCACTTCGCAGGAAAAGGTGTAGAGTGGGAAAGAGGGTTTTAGATATATAAACAACCAATCATTTCAAATGAAAAAAAAAAAATCCATATTGGTATGAACTTACATGTTTCTTCACTCTCCGGTTATCAAATGGATCAAAGTCCACGTCTCTCTCTCTCTCTCTCTAAGGTAACCAAAAAGCTGAATTTTTCAATGTGTTGAAATTGGTTTTTCCCTACATCACTATTGTTTGTTTTTTATATTGCATCCAATGCAAGAACGACATGTGCATTTGCACGTGCATTTTTCTGAGTATATATTATTATAAAAGCAAGTACTTATGTTTTATGGCTAATCTTTTCCATGATTATTTTACTCTTCATTATTATTTAAATTCTGTCTCTTTTCTTATCTTTTTTTTTTTATCTTCAAATATTATGTCTTTCCTTTCCCAACCCTCTCTCCTCACGTATCCTTCCCTCATCCTCTTCCTCACTCTCACATAGTTATCTCTCTATAATTATATCTCTCTCCATATAAGTTTTGTAAATCTCTCCATAATTCTCCCTCTCTCTCTCTCCATCTCTACTTTGTAAATCTCTGCATAATTATTCACCAAACAAAACTCTCCATAATAGTGTCAAAGAGAGACTTTAGGAACATGAGTTGGTGGAGAATATTTGTCACGCCCCGTTCACGTAGAACTGGACCGATGACTAGGTTCCCTCCGGGTAACCCAAAACCACCAGGATCATCTAATATAGTAACCACAACATAGCAAGCCACAAGTAACAAGGAATATAATATTGTAATACAACGGAAGTCTTGTCGTATATAATTACCTATAAATCCCCCATATACTCTTGATACCAAATTGGTATACATAGCATAATTACATGCGGGCCCATAGGCATGACATTTATATAAGAAATAACAATTTAATTATCGAGAGCATAAAAAGGGGGTGTAACTAAAAGAATAAAAAAAGAGTCTTGTAATTAGAGTCTGCTACTGTTGCCCCACAACACAATTCTTGCACAGGCAACCGTCATCGTGGTCGAATCTTTCGAGGACCCACCAATCCCCCGCAAGGGTTTCGTCAGTGGGACCCGACACGGGTTCCTTTATCGAGTAACCTGTAAAATTATCTAAAAAGGTGTGTATACAAGGGGTGAGCTCACTAGCTTAGTAAATGAAAAGAAAGACGCACACAAACAATTGAAAATCAAATGATATTATATGCATGAGATTCATTTTAATCCTAATTCACCTAAGCAATCATTACTAGGTCATAGGTTACATGCTACTCACAACCATAGTGCGTGTATGCCCTAGGTACGAGACATGTACTCCATCCCGTGATTCACCCATAAGGTTATTGGAGAAGGCTAGTTGTGAGCACTCAAAAAAGTAAATCGTGGCCGAATCACAACAGAAAATAAAAGCAGTACGATTGACCATTTGAATATATCACTAAGGTTTTCAACTATCCTAATGATCAACCAAGTGTACTTCTAATCACCACGGTGGTCCACGACCGATGCTTCCCCCCAATGATAACCCAAAATGTAAACCCCTATTGGGAAGTGTCGTAGGATGAGGGAATGTGAAATCATAACCACATGCTCCTATAAGAGATAGTACGACTGCATAGTATATATCCTATTTCTCGGTGTACCAATGCATTCGTTTCCAAGCCAACTATGGCATCTAATCTAGAAATCTCATACATATATGAAAAATCATCATCACAATCCATCAAGTGAAAAATCCATTCCAATGATTCAATCAAGCAACAAGCATTGAGAATTTAAGATACAGCATGTCATTTCTAAATGCATCAAACATTAGTCAAGCATATGTATGTGAATGGCATTCATGATGTTAAGCTAATATATAAATGATATGCAATGGATGCAAAAAACACTCCCAAAATAAAGTCAAAGTCCTCTCCCCCACTAACCTATTTTCTTACAATAGTGTGCAGGCACGGTATGAGTAAGATCTGGCGCGAGAAGATTAGTTTCTCAAAACCTAACATAGATAAGGAGTTTAGAATACATCCAATTCAAGACTATAAAATGAGTCAAATATAGCCTTGACGTGTTTTATAGTACAAAGAAAGATATCATCGAGTTTGAGTTCCATTGGAGCTTATTTGGGCAACAAGTGGGTCATACAGGTGGGTGGGAGAACCCACCTGTGCAGAATGCCCAGACAGATAGCACACAGACACAGACCGGTGGGTCATACTAGTGGGTTTGGCACCCTTCGATCCTTCCCGTTGGTAGGCCCAGAGGCACTTGCGAGACTTGTTACACCCGTGCTCTGACCCGGTCTAATTTGAACTGTTGTGATAGGTCTCAGATCGAAGATCGAAAGTACAATCAGGTTTTGGCTTACAGCCGCCCATTACCGAAGGGGAAGAGATGGCCCCACATGTTCATGCATTACGTGCTAGTCTAACTGGAGGGGATTCATACCTTCTGATCCCAGACGGTAAGTGACCTGACTCTCCACACATGAATCCTAGCACGTACCAACGTTGCCGAAAGACCATGAGCACAGTCGAGGGCAACCACTCAAGCAAGACCAATTGGAGGATAGCAAGGTGTCTTGACCACCTAAAATAAGCCATTAGAAATAGCCTGGGCCTGAATCCAGTGACTGTTTCTGGTGACCAAACAGGCTGCTGTCAAAGTTCTGATGCTCGTGGGTCCCGCCACTTACATCGTAGACAGCCTCGGATGATCCCAAATCATCCTCCACACCCTCCTCATGATATGAGAAATTTATAGACCTAGGTAGATGGGTCCTCGTGCTCTGAAAATCGAATTAACTTGATTGGACCAAATAAGGTTCAACCAAACGGACCCTAAGGCTCAACTTAACTTATAAGCTAGAAATGAGGATTCATTTCCTCATTTCACACTTGTGCTCAACGTAGGAGAGGAGAGAAAGAGGAGAGGAAGAAGAAGAAGAAGAAGAAGAGGAAGAAGAGGGGGAAGGGACTTACCTTGGTGCCGACTGTCGACTAGTTGCCGGAATTACTGTCAGAGGTAAGTGCAATCACTTCTACTACTCTCTATTCATTTTGACCTAGGTTAAGCTAGGTTTGGATGAATTCTTGGTGCTTAAACCATGTTGAGCTCGATGAATGAGTATTCATATCCCCAGTGCCATTGTCGAGCTCAAACTGAGTCTGGTGAGCTCTGGCAACAAGATTGGTCAAATGACCAACTAGGGTTTCAATTATTCGATCGATGAATCTCCCAAATAGCTCAATGGAATTGGAATTTTATTAGCTTCGAATGATGCTAGGGACATCCTCTACAAACTCCATGGAACAAATCTCGATGATCGTGCTCGAGCCGAAAACCCCCAATTCGTATGGATAGTTCTGTACTGCCACTGGAAGTAAGCCACCAGAAACATTGGGCCTACTTTCGCTGGGATGTTTTTGGTGAACCTCATAGCCTTAGGAGCTCTCTGTCAGTTCCACCAAAAACAGGACTGATATTTCTGGTAGAAATACCCTGTTTTTGGTGACATTACAGTCACTTGGGGACATTGTCTGTACCCTACCCATGTGGGCCCCTCCTTGTGTTTTCAACACATATTGATGTACTATTACCTTTGTGTCTAGGACAGTGATGTGCACGAGCCCCGAGGTTGAAGTTGAGTTCATCGATCGATGGCTGTACTTAAACCGTAGCACACATGAACATAAATCAGGTGAGGGATGGATTGCTTTATTTTTGGGAATGCTTATTATTCTAGAATTGCTTACATGTGTAGGTTTGTCATGTTTATTATAATGTTCACATGATGACGATATTCTATCACATGTTACATTTTTATTTAATTCATATGAGATGTTTATGGATATGTATGACGGGATCCGGTGTGGCCAAGGTGGTACCGGTACCATGATCGTCATATGTTTGTTGTATTTATGAGACATAATTCGGCATGGCCAAGGTGGTATTGGTGTCATGAATACTATATGTATGTTGCATTCATGCATTGATTATGTGCATTAGAGTTAGTTGTGGTCGTAGATTACACTTTGTGGATGTGTTACCAGTATCGTGTGCTCCAAGACTACATTTGAAAATGGATATGCTTCATGGCCGAGGATTGGTACCGGTGTTGCGTAGTCCATACTCAATTTTTATATGCATGCTAGATTAGGTAACGGTCACGGGTTACATATTGTGGTCGATGTGTTACCGATATCTTGTACTCATGATTGTATTTGGAGATGGATTACACTTTGTGGCCGAGGTGTTATCTATATCGTGTAATTCATACTAACTGTATCAGTATGAAGGCTTATAGCATATATGTGGTTAGGTATCACTGCCTATGCTACGAACCCTTGCCAACAGGGGTTAAAATGTTGGATAACCCATTGTGGTATGTTCGATGTGCCTTGCTGAAATGTCACACTCGTGATACGATGTGATTATTACCGGAGGTGGGAACTTGTCAGGCATGGCCGATGATTATTACTGGTGCCATGATAGACAGGAGGGGGTTATCATGGGTTTTCCAGGTGACCCATGGATGCATACGAGGATTGGCAAGCTTCTATTCACGGCTAGGATTTGTATCCCTGCATAGTCGATGGCGGTTCCAAGACGAGGGATACAGCCTAATGTACCGTAGTAGCATTTACTAAATTTAGTTGTATTGTCAGGTAGATAATAAAATAAATGAATTGCATCATGAGCATCACGGACTATTTGTTTAATTTCTGTTATCACGCATCATAAATTATTACTACGATTGTTCTGCTTGGGTGTGCTTGAATCCCACCCCTCACATAGCTAGTTGGAAAGCTCACCCCACGTATACACACTTGTTTTTAGATGATGATGCAGGTACGGTCGTGCCTATGGCTAGTGATTCTCTTTCATCTGGACCCAAGTATGGAGTGAGCGATTGGTGGATGCCAGAAGCAAAGGGCATGGCTATGACTGTGCTTGTGATTTCTGTACATACGTGGCACTATGAGGTGTTTGGCGTATTTTTGGTGATTTTGATATGAGTTTGTAGATGATAGACTTTTGAACTTATTAGTTGTAATTCATATATGATTGTAAATAGAATAACTCAATTATGGATATTATTTATCATTAGACATTTTTCCCATTTTATTTATGATTCTGCTATATTTCTTTGATTCCGCTGCTATTGGTTGGTTTATGATGTGAGATTGTGAAATGTTAAGGTACTGCTATCAAAGATCCTAGTAAGTTTGTAAGATAGGTACGCGTCTTACACCACCGGTATTCCTAATGGTAAGTTAGGTCTACTGGGAGTGGGGTGTGACACTTGGTATCAGAGCATGAAGCTCTGCATTAACTCACAATCTCAATTATGCCATGACTTGAGGAAATTAGGATTTAAAAAAAATATCAAAGATAACAATTTATAGAATTTCATAATTAGGAGACAAGCATAGGTGTTAAAGCCGTTTCATTAAATAAGGAATTTGATTACATAAGCTTACACATTTTCATAAAAATAAAATACTGAAAGCTGGAAGTCCTAACTAGCCTAAGTTTAGGAACTCAAACAACTGAAGCCAATGACAAAAAATAAAATTCAACTAAAGTCTAGAACATGAAAACTCAAATAAAACACTGAAAAGGGAAATCCTAGAACTACAGTGGCAATATGCCACTACTCTTGCTGATGCTACTGCTGCTGGTTTTGTCTTTGGCCTTGAGCCTGGTTTAGACTATGTGTTCCTGGAGGTGGCATTGGTATGGCGAGGTGAAAGATCATCGCCTGCATCTGTGCCTCTAGAGAGGCCACCCTATTGTCCATAAGACAATAGTTCCTATCCATACTCTCGAGGCGACTATCCATACTCTTTAATAGTGCTGTAGAAGTGTCCAAGCGAGCCATAACATCATTGAGATCATAAGGTCTCGTACCCCTCGTGCCCTGGGAAGTGGAAGTTACTCTGGAACCCATAGCCTGTGGATTAGGTGGTGGGACACCACCAACCTCAGTAGCTCCTCCCCTTACACCACCAGCACCTCTACCAATGCCTCCACGAACATCACCGGCACTACCACCCTCTACCTCCATAGGCTACTCATCCTCCTCCTCAGCAAGTGATACCTCATCCATATCTAGAGTCATCTTCCTCAGAGAGTCTTGGTTGAAATCTAGGACCTCATCACCCAAGCACCCCTCACCCTCCAAATTGACCCCAAAGTGAAGAAATATGTCTATCAGTATACTCCCATAGCATAAGTTCCCAACTCTGTGATCCCCTCCCTCGAACCGAGTCACCATGATCCACATCAAAAGGTAGGGAAGACGTATCTGCACCCCTATGTAAATGCAGTAAGTCACATAGGCATGCAATACAGATACCTCATCGTAGTACCCACAGGTGGGGAGAAAGTTTAGTTGGACTGCCGCTGAGACAACCTTTGGAGTGGCAAGGTAGTTGGTTGTGTGCTCCCAACCACGAGCATTATTGGTTAACATGTTGTTTACCTCTTGAAGAACATCTGGACTCTAGAAATCATAGGCTGGAGTTTGAGGAGGGTAGTAAATTAAATCCCCTGTGTTGTCAATCATCAGGAGATTGGCCAGTTGCCTCATGTCAAAAGAAATCTCAACCCCCTTCACGTAGGAGGTGATCCGTATCTCTTTAGTGCCTCTATTCACACACTGGAGGTTGGAGTAGAATAACCTCACCAGCCTTGGGTAGTAGTTCTTGTTGGGTTACAAGATTCGATACCACCCAATTGCCTCAAAGCGTTGACAGAGACAAAACCGCTAAAAATCCCTAGTCCTCACATATTTCCCCAGGTCCACATTACAGTACTCGAAGCTTTTCCAATGGTCTTGCTCAGCCACAGAGCGGAATAGGAGTGGGTCGTACTGTGCTTCAGTGGGGAACGACTTGTTCCTTTTGTGCAACGGCACGACAAGTACGTACACGATGTCTAGACATGCTTGCAATGTAATTCCTAAGGATTCAAGAATAAAAACCTAGTTTAAGAGATTGAAACAAAGCTCGCAGAGAAGAAAATCTCAAAACTAGGTCAGAGAAGGAAGAAAACGTACCTAAGATGCGTAGATGACATCGATCGATCACGAAATAGCAAGGGAGAGGTGGGGAATAAGTTGGAAAACCTTCCTTGGCCATTTTCTCTCCTTCTTCATGAGTTAAATTAGGGTTTTATGAACTAAACTCCAATCCCGAGTCCTTTTATAGTGGTTTTAGGTCTACTAGAAACAACCCACCGGAAACACTAGACCTACTTCTGGTGCCTGTTTTTGGTGTGTTGAAAAGTCCTAAATCAGCTTTTGCTAGTCCCATCGAAAACAGTACTGATATTTTCGATGAAAATAGACCCTGTTTTCGGTGGGCTATTTTTGGAAATAAATTTTATTTTATTTTCTAAATCTTTATAATTATTTCATTCTTTTAATTTGTGTCCTTTATGATATGCATACAATTGGATCCAAATATTTGTGGACCCCACTTATATATGATCTAACCCTAAATTTTGACTATTGTATACTTGTGGGACCCACTATGCATGCATATGTTCCAAACTACATGCAACCTCGTATATACATGTGAACTAATTGGATTCCTCCACAGGAGTCATATCTTACTGGAACACTCGGTCCCAATCCCAGTCACGCCCGTCACCTCCATCTTCCCTTATGTTGAATCGGGGTAGACCCCGCAATGCACCCCCGGCTTTGATTGGCTTCGCTAATGCTTACTACTCATGATGTAGCCTCCATCATGGATAATATGATATGGGATGTTGATTAAAGATAAAATTAATTCATGGCTAGGATTGATAATCGGATCTAAGCGGCAATGGGAGTCCATAGTGCACCGCCCGCACCTCCTACTCCACTGGCACCCGTTACGGTACCCGTTGGATCGACTACCTTTCAAACATCAGGTGGGGCACAAGTGCATGGGCATAGGCTGTAAAATGTGCATGGGCTTGTACAAGACCCTACACCAGGACAAGCCCAGGCACATGTAGAGGGTTGGACTGACCTAACAAAGATGATGGAGAAATTTTAGCGGCTTAGGCCCCCATATTTCTCCAAGGTGGGCCAAGATCCATTGTATCCATCAAGATGGATTGGTGGCATGGAAAAGGTGTTTAGGCTAATGGGCTGCACCGAAGAGTAGAAAATTTTGTGTGCGGGCTATTAGCTGTAAAATGAAGCTGATGATTGGTGGAGTATTATTGAGCCCATTCTGAGGGTGGGTAACCCAAATCCTACTTGGGCAGACTTTAAAGGGGCCTTCTTTGAGAACTATTTTTTGAAAAGCTTTCAGGATAGGAGAGAGAGTGAGTTCTCCTAGTTGGTACAAGGTTCCCGGTCTGTGCTCGAGTATCAACAACATTTTGAGGAGCTATTTTGTTTTGCTCTTGAGCATCTCAGAGATGATAGGGCTAAAGCAAAGAAGTTTGAGAAAGGGTTGAGGCCAGGTATTGCATCAACCATAGTTGGGTTGAAACTGCAGACATATGTTGAGGTGGTCCAAGTGGCCAAATCTATTGAAGACCAGCATAGAGATAATTTCTCGGCCCAGTAAGGAGTGGGAAAGTGGCCTATAGGGCCTACTGACTCCAGTGGAGGTGGCAAACCCTTTCAAGTGCCTTATATCAACCTAAATCCGGTACAGTTTAGAAAGCCCAAAGCTTGTCAGACTTCCTAGTCCTCCCATTCTAGTGTTGTGTCTCAGTCTACGGGGTCGAGCCCAAAGTATTTTCGTTGTGATCAGTCAGGCCACCTAGCGAGGACATACCCCCATCGGAGGACTATGAGATTAGATGAACCCACATAGAGAGAATAAAACATTCACCCAATCAGAGGCAAAAACAACACATGGAAGACAAGAAATTTGGGAACATGGAAAACCTTAAAGATTTCTTAAACCTTTATGAGAAAAGCTTCATCAAACTGGTGAAGCAAGTCCTTACATTTCCAAAACTCTTGAGGAAGGGCAAACAAAAAAAGACACTTAAATACAGAAAACATAGTTGTCATGGTGTCTAGGCGAAACAAGGCGGTCAAAGGGGGGGTGTTCAAAACTAAGACAACACCAACAAGGTGCTGCCTAGGCCTAGGGTCACCTTGACAACTATGATAGAAACTCACTTGTAAACCATATTTCAAATGGCAGAAATCAATAGAAATAGTTGCCCATAGATATTTTCTAATGTAAAGCAGCCCCATTAAAGACTAGCAATAGACTCCAAACAATAGATATAGTATAGACTCATATATCATCAGAAGTTACAACAAAGAAATTAAACCTCAATTAGGTCAAATCAATAGCAACTTGTAACTCACAAAATAGGGCTCAGTTGAGCCAGAAACTTGGATTGAGTGGAGGTCTTATATGGCCAAACAAAACCCCAAAATATGATCAACTTTTACTGGCCGAACTGGGAGTTATGTTGTTTCTTGATTTGGCCACAGACCTCAGATGGCCTTCGAAAGCTGGTCGAGTGCTCCTCTTGGAGTGCTGAACAAACCCCCAAAATCCTGGTATGATCAGATTAAAGGGCTAGGAGAACAGGGGATCGAGCTACTGCCCAGAAAACTGGGTTTTCAGGCTTTCTCTAGTTCAGATCTTCAACAGTCAATAGCTCTTCATGATGGGTCTCAAAATAACTCCAGTAGATCTTGAACACTGGTATTTTTTTGGATAATTAAATAAATTAATAACCAAAGGAGAGAGAATATACAAGGGGGGAAAGAGGGGGGCAGAAAGAGAGACTTCAACTAAAAAGGAGAAGCCAGCCACAGAGGCAAAGAACTACAACAAAGAGTGAGGCAAAAGCCAACACTCAAGCTAAAAGGACAAAGGGATACAAAAAAAAAAGAGGGAGAGGGAATCAAGAAGTGGAGATGGTGCCGGTAGGGAGGTTCCAGGAGGCAATAATGTGTCTATTCCTAAGGGAATTGGAGACAGGCCTAAGATGAAAGGAGCGAATTTTGGAGGAACCATCAAAGAAGATGGCAGTCCAAATCTTGTCTGGGGAGTGTGATTGGGATGACCATCTTTGAATGTTTCGCTCCATCCAAAGGTGGTTAATGGTGGAAGAGAATGCAAGCTTGCCGATGGTATCACAAATAGTGGTGCCCCCAAAGGTCATATCAACCCAGATAGATTCCCTATCCAAAGGAAGGATGGGTTTATGAGAAGGCCAGTATTTCGAGAGGACTTTCTTCCAGACACAGTGAGAGAAGGGGCAAGAAAAGAAGAGGTGGGGGGAGTCCTCAGGGGCATGGGAGCAGAGGCAGCACGAGGGGTTGACAGGGATGTGGTGGTAGATGAGAAAAGATTGGGTGGGGAGGCAGTTAGAGAGACATCTCCAGACTGTGAAGCTGTGGCGGGGAATATGGCCTTTGAACCAGACGAGATTATGCTAGGGAACAGTAAGGCCAGAGGATCTGTCAAAGGATCAAGCAGAAGCAGAAGAAAATATCCCAGTCGAAGAAGGAAGCCAAGTACATTTGTTGTCTATTCCCCTGTGACCAAGGGGGATGGGGGGAAGGGAGGACCAGAGGTTAGCAAGGGGGGAGGAAAGGGGGGAGACCAACTGGTAGGGGAGAGAATAGAGGAAACTGAGGCAGAGGAGGGGAGACCTGAGGAATAGATAATTCTGGCTGTGATCAGAGTGGAAAGGATACTAGAGGGGTGCCACGGATCATGCCAGAGGGAGGTCGAATGGCCATTACCAATAGAGAAGGAGATGGCGGTGAGAGCAAGAGGACAAAGATTGAAGATTTTCCTCCAAATCTAGAGGCATCTGCAGGGATGGGGGCAGATCAAAGGGAATTGTTTTTAAGCAGGAAGGATTGTATCCTATCAACCCAGATGCTTCTCGGCTTAGAAACAATTTTCCAGATGAGCTTGAGGATACCCATAGAGTTGACTTCTTTGATTTTCCTAATACTCAGACCTCCTTTAGATTTGGGGAGACAAACCTTATCCCAGGAGATAGGGTGAAAAAATCTGGAGGAATCAGACTCCTTATAGTGGAAAGAATAGAGGAGCCTTATGACAGATTTAATGGATGAGGAAGGGAGACCATAGATACCAGACCAATAGAGATACATGGACTGGAGGACAGATCTAATAAGGGTGAGGCGCCCAGCATAGGATAGAAGCTTGGCTTTCCAAAGCTGGAGCCTCTTCCTCAAAAGGTCAAGCAAAGGGGAATAGTGGTGAGCCGAGAGCCTAGTGGACACCTCACCTCTCTCTCCAGCTCTATAGTAGGTCTTTCTCTCTCCTTTCGGGTTGTGTTTTGGGCTGGTTTTGCTCCTATATGGGTATTGTATCCTTGGGGGTTTATTTGATGGTATTATTTCTTTGTTTCCTGGTCCTATTGGTATTGTTTGGGGTTATAAATTGCTGGGGTAGTTTCTTGTAATCTACTCCTACATTAAGTGGTATCAGAGCTATGGCTCAGACAGAAGAACCCCAACCCACCCTTTAAGATGTGATGAAAGCAATCCAAGACTTGTCTATGTGGTTGGATGGACATGACCAACAATTGCTGACCTAAAAGAGAGTACTGTTGCCCACTCTAACACCCAACCAACTGTTGCCCAAACTATTGTTCAACATGCTGTCAATTGTATTGGTAATGTTCCTAAAAGAGTCACTATGCAACCTAGAAGGAATGTCCCAGCTCAGAATGATGAGAATGATGAGTATGACAATCAGCTTTATCAGCCTAATGAAACGTACAAGGCCAAGTTAGAATTGAAAGAGTACAATGGGAGGCACGATCCCCTCTATTGCCAGGACTAGGTAACTTCCTTTGATGACTACTTCCGGTGGTACCGTATTCCTAAAGAAAGTAAAGTTCAATTAGTTGTCACTAAGTTAACTGGTGGAGCTAAAGACTGGTGGAGGAATGAAGAGAATAGGCTGATCCACAGTCGTCAGATGCCTCACAATTAGAAAGACTTGAAATTTATCCTTAACAATAGATTCTTACCACCCACCTACCGAGGTCGACTCTACGACATGCTGAATACCCACAGGGCAAGGTACTATGACTGTAGGAGATTATATTGATCATTTTAATGAACTGCTTTCATGAACAGGTGCCCATAAAGAAGATGAAGAACTACTCATATCCCGTTTCAAATTGGGGCTAAGGTATATGATATTCGTGAGAAGCTTGGTGTGATCGAGATATCCTCCTTAAGCACTTGTTTTGACAAATCACTAGAAGCAGAGGATCTGATCAAAACAACCTCCAGAAGGTACACCCAGCCAACTGACAACAAAAATCCTTATGTACCAATCAAACCCATCGGATTTCCTACCCGAGCTCCACAAGATACACAGGATAAGGGGAAGGCTCCAATGGAAAGGGAGAGTGGATCTGTGACATGCTACAGTTGTGGAAAGACTGGACATACGGCAAAATTCTGCCCTAAGCGGGGAAGATCCAACTCTGTCTAGATGTACAAAACCACGAACCTCAAGATGACAATTGGACTATTAATGTTGCAGTTGAAGGAGAGGAGGATGAACTGGAAGATGAGCTTACTCCAGAGAATGATGTTCCTCATGTTTATGTTAATGTGGTTGCAAGAATCCTAGTATCTGAAACTAAGGGTGAAGACTGGAGGAGGCACAATATCTTCTACACCTTAATGTCTAGTGGACCTCACAAAGCTCAAGTGATTGTGGACAGTGGAAGTTGTGTGAATGTGGTATTCAAGCCTTTGTCATTGATGGAAAGCTTAAGACTGAATCCCATCCACATCCATACAAGGTATCTCTTCTAGACAGCAACACCAGGGCTGTAACTCAACGGCGTTCAGTCCCATTGAAGGTCTCAGATTATGTAGAAAGCATATGGTGTGATGTCATCCCCATGGTCCTCACTGATGTACTACTTGGAATGCCTTGATTATATGACAACAATATGCTAGTGGGAGATACTAAGAATCAATGCATCTTCGATCACAAAGGCAAACCATTCATTCTAAACCCACTCAACATACCTCAGGTAAAAGACAAGTTAAGGGCTGCCCAACTAAGGAGATAACATGTCTTAAAGATATTGCTAAGACCTCTTCCAAAACAACCACTGAGCAAAAAAAGCAACCATGCAAAGAAAATTTCAGCAAGAAGAAAACTATGGACAACAAGCTATGCGTGCTGCCCCATAGAGAATTCCTAACCCTTAGTGAAGAAACCGGCTATGTGTGCTGCCCCACAGAGAATTCCTGACCCTTCATGAAGAAACCGGCCTAATCATAGCTCTTGTTACTAAGATTTCTGAACCAGTGATAGTGGTCAAACATCCACCACAAATCAAACAATTACTTGTTGATTTTTCAGATTTGGTGCAAGATGAATTGCTGATAAACTACCACCGATGAGGATATGCAGCATGCCATTGACTTTGTACCTTGGTCAGCACTCCCTAATCTTCCCACTAACCATCACAGTCCTACAGAGCATGCCGAGCTCAAGAGATAAGTGGATGATTTATTCAAAAAAGGGTTCTTAGTTGAAAGCATGAGTCCATGTGCAGTACCAGCCCTATTGACACCAAAGAAAGATAGATCATGGCGTATGTGCATTGACAACCGGGCCATCAACAAAATCATGGTAAAGTATAGATTTCCTATTCCTCATTTGGATGATATGCTTGACATGTTGATAGGAGCCTCCATCTTTTCAAAGATTGATCTACAGTGTAGCTACCATCAAATTCGAATCCGTCTAGGGGATGAATGGAAAACAGCATTCTAAATAAAAGAAGGCATGTATGAGTGGAAGGTTATGCCTTTTGGCCTCACCAATGCACCTAGCACATTCATGAGGGTGATGACACATGTACTACGACCCTTCATTGGTAAATTTCTCGTAGTGTACTTTGATGACATACTAATATATAACAAAGTATAAAATGAACACTTGGAGAATCTGAGACGTGTTATGAGAGTATTACGGGTAGAAAAGTTATACATCAACTTGAAGAAATGTTCCTTTATGCTACCCAAGGTCATCTTGCTTGGTTTTATTATGTCTTCACAAGGCATAGAAGCTGATTCAGAGAAGGTAAAAAGTGTCGTTGATTGGCCTATTCCAAAGACCTTGACCGAGGTTCGTAGCTTTCATGGTCTTGCTTCATTTTATCGACGATTCATCAGGAATTTCAACATCATGGTAGCCCCAATTACAGAATGTACAAAAGGGAGAAAAGTCCAATTTCAGTGGACTCCAGCAGCCACTAAAGCTTTCAACTTGATCAAACAAAAGATGACAGAAGCATCAGTGCTTAGACTACCCAATTTTGATCTTATGTTTGAAGTGGCTACTGATGCATCCCATGTTGAGATGGGGGGAGTGCTTATGCAAGAGGGCCATCCGATTGCCTTCTACAGTGAAAAGTTGAATGATGCAAAAAGAAGGTATTCTACCTATGATTTAGAACTCTATGCCATTGTTCAAATCCTCAAGCATTGGAGGCATTACTTAATTGGCAAAGAGTTTGTGCTCTATTCGGATCATGAAGCACTCAAATACTTGCACTCACCGAAGACCATTAGTGATCAGAACGCTAAATGGATCTCATACTTGCAAGGATATGTATTTGCTCTCAAGTACAAAGCTGGGAAGAAAAATCAAGTGGCTGATACACTTAGTCGAGAGGTGATGATGATGAACACCTTCACAATACAAAGTGCAGGAGTGGAACACATCAAAGAGGAGTACATTAGTGATGCTGATTTTTCAAAAGTATTCAACAACCTACAAGGAGGAGGACGGGATGACAAATTTGCTATATATGATGGATATCTTTTCAAAGGCACTTGCCTCTGCATCCCAAATACCTCTTTGAGACATCACTTGATTCGAGAGCTACATGGATGAGGAATGGGTGGACACTTTGGCAAGGACAAAATATACTCCATGATGAAAGACTTATACTTTTGGCCTCAACTCTTAAATGATGTGCGACATGTGATACAGAGATGCCACACTTGTCAACTTGCCAAAGGAGAAAAGAAGAATACAGGATTGTACACACCATTGCCCGTTCCACATGCACCTTGGCAAGACATAAGCATGGACTTTGTCCTAGGCTTACCACCTACACAGGAAAGATATGATTCCATATTTGTAGTAGTAGATTGTTTCTCCAAGATGACACATTTTATCCCGTGCAAGAAGACTCTCGATACAAGTCACTTGGCTACAATCTTTTTCAAAGAGATAGTGCACATACATGGTATACCACAGACAATTGTTTCAGATAGGGATGTCAAGTTCATGAACTACTTCTGGAAGACTATATGGCTGAAAACAAATACTAAACTCAAGTTCTCCACTTTATTATATCCTCAGACAGACGGACAGACCGAAGTAGTGAACAGAAGTCTTGGCAACTTACTCCAATGTCTAGTCTGAGACTAGGAAAAGACTTGACCATCTATACTGGATATTGCTGAATTCACCTATAATAGTTCCATCAACCACACCACAGGTCATACACCATTTGAGATTGTCCTTGGACTGCAGCCTCAATGACTGGTTGACTTGGTACCTTGCCACCTCAGGCCCGTATTAGTGTGGAAGCTGATGAGTTCCTTAGACACATCACAGAGATACATGCTGATGTTCATCACCGCATCACTGTTAGCAATGACAGATACTAAGCAACTGCCAATCAACATCGTCGCTACGTGAAATTTCAACCTTGTGATTTGGTAATGGTTCGAATTCCACCTGAGAGGTTTCCTCCTGGTACAGTGCACAAGCTCCATCCTCAGAACATGGGTCCCTACAAGGTCTTGAAGTGCATTGGCACTAATGCTTACATGCTAGAGATACCTCCTACTCTGAAGATCAACAATGTCTTCAATGTAGCTGATCTGACAGTATATTTGGGGCACCATTCTGATGACGGTGGCACTGAACACACCCTCAAACTTTCTCAATTTGTAAACCCTAAAGATGATGTCATCAAAGATCCCAACAAGTTCACCACAGTTCATAGGGGCAAAGGGTGCTACTCCTTCCTTATCAAATGGAAAGGTCAACCACGAGAGGATTGTACTTGGATCCATGCCAATGACTTTCAACGCCTTGACACGGACCTCTATGAGCACTACATGTCCCTTACCCATTCATCGGAGTTGAAAGATTCTAATAAAGGGGGAGCTGATGTAGATCCACATTATGGAAGAAAATATGAGAGGAAGAAGGGTCCAGCCTTAGTTCGCCTAAGTGGCTAGGGTCCAGTCAAGAATCCATCCGAACCCCTACTTGGTCCACCTCAGTGGCTAAGTACACAGATAAGGACCAATTGGGCCCATCGACTAGGGGAATAATTAGTAGTTGTTTTAAATTAATTAGTGGGCCATTGGGCCCATCGAGTTGAGTAAGTGGTATGTCGAGTCCAAATTGTCTTAGGACTCTATTTGTTTTCCACATAGGTTTATTATTCCTTGTCCAATTCAATTTTAAATTTCTAGTTGTAGTAGGAGTGTCTAGTCCTATTGAGAAACTAGCTCCTAGTTGAAGTAGAAGTGTCTAGTCTTATTGGGAAACTAGCTCCTAGTAGTTGTTTGATTGTTATTCTATCCTCTATAAATAGAGGAACCTATGTACTCATAATTTCATATTTGAATAAAGAATAATTACAGTCAATTGCTTAGAATAGCCGGGATACCTGTGGGTGAGAAACCCAGGCCAAGACACCCGCTCCTCGCCCACTTTTCCCTTCGTTTCTTATTGTTTAAAGCTTTCTGTTTTATCCTAAAGTTACTGCTGTTGAAGTATACAATTGTTGTGAGTATTCAAAAGTTCAGATCTATCCAAGTTACAAACCAGATTTGATTCTCACTCCTGAAGCCTACGATTATTTCTCCTAAGTCAGAAAATCAAGAAAGATTGTAACTTCACAACCAGTCGTCAGAATCCTCTCAACTTTGGGGGGTTTTATACCCTCCCTAGGGACTATCTACACCCAAGAGTGCAGCTCAATCAGACTCCTACAGACCTAGCCGCACCTCTCTCTCCAGCTCTATAGTAGGTCTTTCTCTCTCCAATCGGATTGTGTTTTGGGCTGGTTTTGCTCCTATATGGATATTGTATCCCTGGAGGTTTATTTGATGGTATTATTTCTTTGTTTTTTGGTCCTATTGGTATTGTTTGGGGTTATAAATTGCTGGGATAGTTTCTTGTAATTTACTCCTGCATTATGTCGTGACTTCCATCTCTCTTTTCTGGTTTTTCTCTTTATTTCATCTTCTTGTTTTCTCTGTTCTTCTTTTCCTTCTTTTCATTCTTCTTGTTGCTGGTCCTCTCTCCTAGCCCTTGTTTCTGGGCAATGTTAGTAGCACTACAACTATGGATCGATCTCTCTCTTGTGAGATCTATTTGGGTCAAGCTTTTGGTCGAAGGAAGCCCTCCCCAAGGCAACCCTAACCCTTGAATATCAAGCTTGAAAGTGACTCTTGCTCTGAGAAACAAGAATTTGCAACTTAGGTTGCCTAAAGCTACCGCTAGATCTAATTTCAGTAGGTGCTGCTCATCTTTGATTTCTGTTTTCGAAGTGTTTTCCTGTTGTAATCGACAGGCCATAGGGTATCCGATCCTCACACAAGATTTGGGGCTGAATCGATGCACCTGGAGGAAGTTCTCAGCATCACAAGCCCTCTTTTACTGGTGGTTTTGTTCTCTAAAGTGACTACGGTAGAAGATGATAATTTCTTATTTACATTTAAACCCCCATTATTTGATATTCTCAAGATAACCCTTATTTTGGATTCTTATTTCAGTTTAGCCCCACAACTACTCCTATTTTCATAACTGACCTTTTCTTTGGATTTAATTCCTGTTAAGACCCTAGTCACTTATTTCACTCTAAAAGACTCCTAAATTGTACCAGAAATTACAAAAATGCCACTGGTTTGCCTAGATTAAATTATTTGTCAATTGTGGGTCCATAAGCGATCCGATTCCCTCGGATCCGCATCAGTTGGTCTGGCAAGAGATTTATCCTCCCCTTACAAAGGAAATGGATTTGGATTGTCATGACTTGTGTTGGATCTTCTATCTATGACACTGTTGGCAAGCTCTCTTCATCTGCCGCCATCAACCACATCTGGAAGGAACGGAATCTTCGTAGATGGACTCCCAACTCTATATCTTTCGACAAGATTTGGAAAGCTATCTACTTTGATGTTAGTTTTAAATTCCATATGCTACCCCCACCATGTTAGAAATTCTCCAAGGAACAGGCTCATTGTTGTGTCCTGGGGTCCTCCCTCCATCCTTTCCGCCCCAAACACTTGGTAGGTAAACGTCCACATTTTCGACCTTGTATATTTTTTCTTTTCTTCTTCCCACAGGGCCTGTATATTCCCTCCTTTCTCATCTTCTTTGGTAATGAATATTTTATTCATCTAAAAAAAAAAAAGGCAATAGGGGAAGAATGATGTATAGTGACAAATGGCGGCAACCACTGAAAAAAATGGATTCAAATGTAGCTAATAAATATGAAAGCAAATAACTTGGCCGCCATTTGGAGGGGCTGTTTGGAGCAGAAATGAATAGAAGACGCAAAGGAGGAACCTAAACTTGGCCGCAGTTTGGACACCAGGCTACTCCCCTCCCCTTCACTCTCCCTTCCTTCTCCATCTACCCATCCACTCTCTTTCTTTTCTTCTCCTCCCACTCCCCCTCCCCCTCCCCCTAACTCTTCTTCTTCCTCTCTTGTCTCACACGTTTGGGGAGGTCGTGATCCACCTCTTGCCATCTCCCCTATCCTTCTTTCTCCTATCTTGAATCTGATTTGGTGAGACTTGTGTTGCTGCTCTTCTGGCGTGACTTGTTGCTGCCGGCCTTGCCGTAGCTCTGATTTGGTCCTTGATGGATTCGCAGTGTTTTCCAGATTCTCCCAGATCGATCGTTGGCTTTATCGGCATTCTCTAAGCCTACAGCTGCTCTTTTGTGAGTCAATGTTCTATTTGGATATGGCTTTGTGTTGCTTGTCTACCATTGATCTAATTTGGATCCCTGGCCAGGTTCTCTAGATCCTCCCAGATCATTGCATTGGCTCTGCCGACGCTCTCTGGGCCTGTAGCTGCTCATCCTTGAGTCATTGAACAATTCGGTTGTGCCTTGTGCCATTGACCTATCCGACTGCCCTTTCTTGATCCTTTCAGATTCGCTGGGTTCTCCAGTTCCTCCTTGATCAAATCGCACTATCGGTTCTCTTTTGGCATATCACTTACAAGGCCTACAGCCCGCAAGGCTGGCAGCCATGCCTGACAGTCACCCGCTTCGCTGCTGCCCTCCACAAGGTCGGTGCCCCATCATCACAACTGGCACCTCTTCTAGGCCAGCTTCTCTCTTGGTCGTGGCCCTCTGCAAGGCCAGCACCTCGCTGCCGTGGAAACTGATTTTGCTACAAGAGTTCCAATTCATGTATTGGCAGCTTGGAAGTTGTGTGATGAAATGGGAAAAACCCCACCCAAAATTCCTTGGTTGTCCCTCCTCTTTGCTTTGGGCTTTTGGCTCTTGTCTCTAAGCCCATGTTTATGGGCTTTGGAGATTTGAGTTGTGTGGGCTTATTGGCTTTTGTTTTTTTCTTTTTTTTTTTGCCCATGTGGGCTTTTGTTACCCTCTTAATGTATTTCCCTTCGGGATTGTAA
>NW_024868726.1:0-39665 GCF_013358625.1 Macadamia integrifolia | reverse complement strand
AAAAAAAAGATGAAAGCAAGTATGATGGAAAAGATATATTAACGATATCTACACTATTATTTTTTGGGGGATGGGGTTATGATAAGTTGGGGACGTGTTAAGAGGCTAGAGGTCAGTAGCTATGGCTATCAGAGTCTCAGTTCACCAAAATATGAATATCATGGTTCAAATTAATTTGTTAAAGATACCTTATTGTTTGGAACACCCATATCACGAGATGCTCCTACTCAAAATCTTTGATTTTGCAGCTTGGAGCAAGTCATTCCTCCAATTTTGCCCCTATAAAAGGGGAGGAGCATGGTTTTAATATTATTACCATGCTCCAAGATATTGCATGCACATGTTAGACATGCCATGACAATATAGTAAATAATAATCATAATTTATAAGTATATTTTCCATATGTCATCTCAATCAATCAAGAATGGACCTGAAGTGCTGTCCACCACAACTGAATTTTGGTTCATTGTTTTACAGTAATCATGTCCATATCAAATACTTACTATAATAGTTTTTGGCTCAACTAGCACTAGTTTTTCCTTTCAGTAACATGTCTACCCATCAAGAAGTAAGAGTAAACTTTACGTGTAGATAGCCTTAATGAGATGAAAACAATAGAAAAACAAGCTAAAGTCAAAGTTACTAGGTAAACTCTTCGTAAACAGGTTCGAAGCAAAAAACCTTACAAGTGAAATACATTTCAGTGACAATTTATTATTTTCTCCCAACTCAACTCAACTAAACTGCTCTGCCATGGTCGATGCCATCCTTAGAAATGGCTCCTGGACCCCTCTTCCCTTGCTGATATCTGGTCAACCCTTCCCCCCATCCCCCCTGGTCATCAGGGTAGACGGTACAAAATCTCATGGATCCCTTCTCTTTCAGGTTTATTCAGCTCTGCCTCTGCTTGGAATTTCATTCGTCATAAATGCCCTTTCGGCTTCCGTTCTTTGGCGTAAAATCATCTAGTTCAAGGGTCACATCCCCCTCCACAGTTTCACTACCTGGCAGGCCATATCAATCTACCTACCAACCCAATCTTTCCTAATCCATCGACATATTCAGGATCACTCTTCTTGTTGTCCCTGCTGGAATGGTACTGAAGATGCAGACAATCTCTTCTTTTCCTACCCTTTTTCCTCGGTTTGGAAAAATGTCTTTAAGCATTGCTGGCCCACCCCTAGAAGAGTCCTCCCCATAGCAGAGAATGGATTTTGGGTTGATATGACCTTTGCTGGTTTTTCTATTTGTAACACTGTTGGAAAGCTCACCTTCTGTGCCACCATCAACCACGTCTGGATGGAGAGAATCTTCAAAGATTGACTTCCAACTCTTGCTTCTTTGACAAGATTTGGAAAACCATCTATTTCGATGTCTCCTCCAAGATAGCCTCCCTCGCCCCCAACATCTTGTCAGGCATATTCCCCAAGTAGCAGGCTCATTGTTGTCTCCTTGGGCCTCCCTCCTACCATTCACTCCATCCACCCCTAGCCTGGCCCCCCCATCCCTGGCATGCTCCTTTGTCTTGCTTTTTGTTGCCCTTCTGGCGTTGTATCCCTCTAGGCATTTTAACTCTCTTGGCATTGTAGCCCTGATGTAGATAAGTCACTTAATGGACTTATTATATTGCAAATAAGCCTTGGATTGAGTTATGTATGTGTTGGGCAGTTGATCCCACGGGTTTTATTTGTAATGGACCACTTTAATGGGCCTAAAATATAGATAGAAAGTAGGAAAATAGGATTTATATTAGGTGTTTTTATTTAAGTTGTTTTAAGTCAATAAAGGCCGATTAAGCCCATCGATTGTAAGTCCCCATTGGGCCCATCGATTGTAAATCCCCATTGGGCCCATCAATTGTAAGCCCTTTATGGACTATTAGTTTAAGTGACCAACTCCATGTTAGAGTTAGAAGGTCTAGTCCTAGTTCTAATTTCAATTCCTAGTTGTAGTATGAGTGTCTAGTCTTCTTTGAAAACTAGCTCCTAGTCTTAGTATGATAGTAAACTTCCCCTCTATAAATAGAGGCATATGTGTTAGAGATATTAGTTATGTTACTCTAAGCGCAGTATTGTAATTTATCTCATTATGTTTTATTTTTCTTTTACTTCTTAGGGAGGTATGTGTAATTTTACTCCTTAGGGAGGTTTGTGTAATACCTTGTAAATATATTAATAAAGGATATAATGGTGTAGGTGAGATTCACTCACACAATACACTATTCCAACATACCATCGATTCCCTCTCTTCTCCCTCTTCTACTTCTCCATCTTCTTCCTCATCTCACATCTCATTTTTCCTCTCCTTTCACATATTCTAACTATATGTATCTTCAATTCTCAGATTTGAAAGAAAGAAAGTTTGTAACTAAATGCTTAAAGCAACTGAGATAGCTGTGGGTGAAAGCCCAGGCTGAGATAGCCACCTCCTCTCCCACGTTATCACATTCCTCTTTTTTCACTTTTAAATTCTATTTTATTTATTGTTAATAGAGAGTTACTGATCTGCCCTTCAAACCTTAATTCTGTCCAGCTAAGCACCTCAATCGAACAGCCCAAGAAGACTCCTAAAAGTAAGGATCGATCAGCTAGATTTTCTTTCTCTTGATAGTCCAGCCAACAGCCACACTGTTCACATCAAGTCTCAGTTCAATCAGGCCTTTCCAGTAGCTGTTCTTGGTGCTTAAAGGATCCCTCGATCCTCCCCTCAGATCTGCCCAAGCAGGACAGCACCAATTCTTGGAGTTCTTGGCCTTTTCTCTCTCCAAAAGCCAGAAATCAAGAATGACACATCTCCTACATCAGCCAGCAGAATCCCTTCATCTTTGGAGGTTTTGTTCCTCCCCTATAGACCTACATTCGATCCAAGTTTCAACCTCATCAGAGGCCTACAGCCCCAACCGCAGGTATTCTCTCCTATCCCTAGCTGCAAGGTTATTGTCTCACTAATAGTTGGTTTTTGGTTGACAATTTTGGGACTATTTCTCTATGTGGGTTGCTTTCATCGTTATGGGGGTTATTTCTGGTTTTTTTTCTTAAGTATCTTTGATTGTAACTCCACCCATGGAGGTTGTTAAGTTTTGGGATTCCACCAAGGGGGTTGTCAAGTTTTGTGAGTCATAAATCTCTATCCTGTGATGTGCACTTTTGTATTGTTTGGGGTATATATGTGGGAGTTAGCTTCTTGTAATCTACTCCTACATTAAGTGGTATCAGAGCTATGGTTGAAGAAATACCCCCAACAAATCACTCTGGAAGGTGTGGAAAGCCCTCCAAGCCTTGACTACAAGTTTGGAGGTATGTGACCAACAACTAGCAGAATTGAGAGAGTCTATTGCTGCTCAATCCAATATTCAAGCTACTATTGCCCAATCTAATGCTCATTCAATTTATTTTTGTGGGGATTTCCTTGAATGGATGTATGAATTGGACGTGTACTTTTGACAACTACAATCTAGCAAAGACACAAAAACTCCAATATGCATGTTCCTAGATGAGTGATTGTGTTCGAATACAATGGAGAGTCTGTGAAAAGTAACTTCAAGCTGAGGACGTAAACCTAGAATGTGGGACGAGATGCAATATCAGTTGGTAGGTATGTACCTATCTAAATGTGAACGAAGTATGTACTTTCTTCCACCAGAGTTCCCTCCAATTACACCCCAAAAGCCACCCACGATTGACAAGATCATAAAGGAATCATCAGCCTTTATTGCAAAGGAGCAACAAGAGAAGACACCTTCGAGCAGTAAACCAAAGTCAAAAGTTGAGGTAGTGTTGAAGAAATTCCAGCAATTCCCATTCTTAAAGAAGAGCTAGTCATTGATGTTTCCATCAACAAGACTCAAGTGGATGGAGTCGAAAGCGACATGGTCACAATGGTGGACAAAGAGATTGAACCCAAGGAGATTAATGCTATAACAACCATGGTGATTATGGATAGCCAAGCAGAATATCCTAAAGGGCTCGAGATTGAAGTAATGGTTGATGAAACCATCAAGGAGACTGTGAACGATAGGGACAAAGGACTTGAAGAGCCTATGATCGAAGAAGAGTAAGTAGAGGATGTGCTAAAGGACGACTTTATGGATACATCTAAAGACTTTGAGGTTGAGCATGTGGAGTTCATCATCCCATTAAAGTATCTTAAAGATCGAGCCCCTCACATTCTAAACTACATCCTTATTATCAAAGAGCTACTTGAATTTTTTTACGGTTTGAAGAGGGACGTGCACCATGCTATAATCACACTCACACTCTACAAAATTCGAGGATGAATTTTTTCTAAGAGAGGGCGAGTTGATGTAGATAAGTCATTTAATAGACTTATTATATTGCAAATAAGCCTTGGTTTGGTTTATGTATGTGTTGGGCCTTTGATCCTATGGGTTTTATTTGTAATGGACCACTTTAATGAGCCTAAAATATGGGCAGAAAATAAAAAAAAAAATAGGATTTATATTAGGTGTTTTTATTTAATTTGTTTTAAGTCAATAAAGGCCCATTAGGCCCATCGATTTTAAGTCCCGAATGGGCCCATCGATTTTAAGTCCCGAATGGGCCCATCGATTGTAAGCCCTTTATGGATCATTAGTTTAAGTGACCTACTCCATGTTGGAGTTAGAAGGTCTAGTCCTAGTTCTAATTTTAATTCCTAATTATAGTAGGAGTGTCTACTCCTCTTTGGAAACTAGCTCCTAGTCTTAGTATGATTGTAAACTCCCCCTCTATAAATAAAGGCATATATACCTTTAATTCTTAGATTTGAATGAAAGAAAGTTTGCAACTAAATGCTTAGAACAGTTGAGATAGTTGTGGGTGAAAAGTCTAGACTGAGATAGCCACCTCCTCTCCCATGTTGTCTGTTTCCTCTTTCCACTTTTAAATTCTGTTTTATTTGCTGTTAATAAAGAGTTCTAGATCTACCCTTCAAACCTTAATTCTATCCAGCCAAGCACCTCAATCGAATAGCCCAAGAAGACTCCTAAAAGCAAAGATCAATCAACTAGATTTTCTTTCTCTTGACAGTCCAGTCGATAGCCACTCTGTTCACATCAGGTCTCAGTTCAATCAGGCCTTTCCAATAGTTTTTCCTAGTGCTTAAAGGATCCCTCAATCCACCTCTCAGACCTGCCCAAGCAGGACAACACCAGTTTTTGTAGTTTTGGCCTTTTCTCGCTCCAGAAGCTAGAAATCAAGAATCGACAGATCTCCTACATCAACTGGTAGAATCCCTTCATCTTTGGAGGTTTTGTTCCTCCCCTACAGACCTACATTCAACCCAAGTATCAACCTCATCAGAGGCCTACAGCCCCAAACCAGAAATAACCTACATTCTCTCCTATCCCTAGTCGTAGGGTTATTGTCTCCCTAATAGTTGGTTTTTGGTTGACAATTTTGGGACTATTTCTCTGTGGGTTATTTCTGGTTTTGTTTCTTAAGTATCTTTGATTGTAACTCCACCCATGGTGGTTGTTAATTTTTGGGATTCCACCCATGGGGGTTGTTAAGTTCTGTGGGTCATAAATCTCTACCTTGTGATGTGCACTTTTGTATTGTTTGGGGTATACTTATGGGAGTCCTAGGCTCATGTTCTCGAACTCGGAGTCACTTTTCATGGACTCTCCACCAATCTCTGAAGTAACGAACTGATGGAAGCATCTTCGGTTTGGCCCTGATAGATTGTTTGGAGCTTTCTTCAACCGTAGCTCTGATACCACTTAATGCAGGAGTAGATTACAAGTAACTAACTCCGTAGTTTATAACCCCAAACAATACAAATAGGAGTAAGAAACAAAAAAATAATACCATCAAATAAATCCCCAAGAATACAATATCATATAGGAACAAAACCAACCCAAAACCTTACCCGATAGGAGAGAGAAAGACCTGTTATAGAGCTAGAGAGAGAGGTGCGGCCAAGGCTGTAGGAGTTTGATTGAGTTGCACTCTTGGGTGTAGATAGTCCCTAGGGAAGGTACAAAAATACCCAAAGTTGAGAGGATTCTGACGGCTGGTTGTGAAGTTACAAGCTTTCTTGCTTTTCTGACCTAGGAGAGAAAACTGAGAAGAACCTTCAAGAACAGTAGCTGAATGCTTCCAACAGTGACTAGGTAAGGATCATTGGGACCCTTATGAGGCCTGGAATACCCTGATTGAAGACCTGGCTAAACAGAATACTAAAGAGAGAAAGAGAGGAGATCGATCTCTCTCCTATTCCCATTAGGATTGCTGACCAGTTTTGATTTCTGGAGACTTTTATCAAAATCTGAACTATACCTCTTGAATGTTATAGAAAATAAAATAAAAAAGAAGAATAAAATAGATATGGGATTGAGAAGGGTGAAAGAGAATAAAAGAAGTGACTATCTCAGCCTAGGCTTCTCACCCATAGCTATCTCAGTTGCTCTAAGCATTTGGTTTCAAACTTTCTTTCATAAATGCAAACTTTCTTTCATTCAAATCTTTCCAATAATAGTACATATGCCTCTCTATTTATAGAAGGAAAGTTTACAATCATACTAATACTAGGAACTAGTTTCCCAATAGGACTAGGTACTCCTACTACAACTAGGAATTCAAAATAGGACTAGGACTTGACTTTATGACTCCAACATGGAGTAGGACTAACTAACTAATAGTCCTAGGACTTTACAATCAACTAATGGCCTAATGGGCCTTTACTGAATTAAATAGCAACTAATTAATCTAATGAACAAAATCTTGTTTTCTTACCTTTTACCCATATTTTAGGCCTATTGAAGTGGCTAATTTCAAAGAAAACCCATGGAATCAAAGGCCCAACACATACATAACACAACCTAAGGTTTATTTGCAATAAAATAATCCCAAGTGACTTATCTACATCACTAACCTTCCTTTCACTATATTTAAAGTCATAGCCGCATTTAACTTTGATATACCCAAGTCCGTTTCAGCATTTCCACCTATGTCAATCCAACCTTCTCTTGCCCCTTTTTTTTTTCCTTTGGGGGTGGCGATGGATTCAATCCTTCATCCTTTTGCCTCCAATTTGCACAATATATTTATAACAAAAAGAATTTATTTTTGCATGCCACTAAATTATCAAAAGATGATGCCAATACCCTACACTTTTCCTAATATAGTAATATCTAAACACATGACACATTACAAAATTTACAAGAAAAATGTGCATTCATTTTTTTTTTCATTTAATACTGGCCGATCTTTATAGCACAACCAATTTTTTAGTACTTAAATGACTCGCAAGCATGTACCACAGCAAATAGTAGGCAGCACCAGCCCAAGCAGTTTCAGTAAAGACACCAGTAGTCATTTTAGTTCTGACATTAGGGGTAAGATTCGGAATAACCTTGGAGAATATTGAAGCATGACAATGAAAAGTAATGCCTCTTTTGTAGCAAGCACGTCTGAGCCCTTTGATCTCTGAAGAAATCTTCAAATTACAATCTGAACAAATCAAAAAGTAATCAGCATAACTCTTCCAGCCACTATATCCAATAACCAAGAGGTTTTTGATATTCTTCTAATCAAACCTTACATATTATTACCTTGCAGCAACAAAATAATATATCGACTTCCTATACAATAGACACATATGAACCATGCAACAAAACATATTTGTTCAGAAGAAACTATGTCAATATAGAAAACAAGAAGTACCCCGACCTAGTATATATTAAGAAAATCAATAACAAGACGACTAAGGAGGAAGTAGTAATAGGCTTATTCATTCCACAGTTTCCATCCAAGGAATAACCAGCATGGAAACTGTAAGGACAACAATCATGATATTCTGCAAATATATTCAGTACGACCTAGGGTCCATGAAATCACAACCTCCACAGCAGCAATAATAAATCCAATCATAAGGATCACATAGCTTCACGCATGGTGAAGTCAAATGCAAAAATGCACACTTTTAAGGATCATGCTAGTGATCATATAATGTTTCATTAGACAAAATTGTGTTGACCCATCCGATCACAAAGACATAATAAGGAAAATGTAACCACCTAGATTGGAAGCATAAAATTAGAAATGATGTGGGGAGCAGACCCAAGTAGGAACAAACTTGATGCAATCCCAGGTTCCAAAACCCTAGTTTTGGGTTCGCCATGGGCCCACAAGAATGGTAAGTATCTCAATTTAAAGATGTAATGGCAATCTTTGATTACTCTAAATTTCAGAACCAACAAGCAAAGAGGAAGTTAAGTATGTCATAGTTGAAATATGTGAATGGAGAGGAACAATGAGATGTGAAATGAGGAAGAAGATGGAGAAGTAGAAGAGGGAGAAGAGAGAGAATCGATGGATGTTGGAATAGTGTATTGTGAGAGATAACCTCACCTACACCAATATATCATTTACTAATATATTTACAAGGTACTACACAAACCTGCCTAAGGAGGAAAATTACACATACCTCCCTAAGGAGGAGACTAACATAACTGATATCTCTAACACTCCCCCTCAAGCTGAAGAATAAATATCATGCATTCCCAGCTTGAACAGCAGAGAATTGAGCTGATGATGAATACGACCTTTTGTGAAGATATCAGCTAGCTGATTTTCAGTCCTCACAAAAGGTGTGCATATGTAACCGGTGTCAATCTTCTTCTTGATGAAGTGTCTATCCACCTCTATGTGCTTCATCTTATCATCCTACACAGGGGTGTGGGCTATATTTATGGTAGCCTTGTTGTCACAATAAAGCTTCATAAGTGTCTCAGTATCAATAACTAATTCTTAGAACAAGCCTTCTCAACCAGAGAAGCTCACACACTCTATGAGCCATAGCTCTAAATTCTGCCTCTGCACTAGACCGAGCCATCATAGATTGCATCTTTCTTTGTTATGTAACTAGGTTTCCACTTATAAATGTGCAATAACCTGATGTAGATCTCCTATCAGAAACTAAGCACGCCCAATCTGCATCAGTGAAGCCTTCTATCCTCATGTGATTATACTTGGAAAAAAGTAGTCATTTTCCTACAGAGGACTTCAAGTACTGGATGATGTGGTAAACCGCATCCAAGTGCCCACTTTTGGGAGCATGCATAAACTGACTCACCACCCCCACTGCATAAGTAATGTCTGAACGAGTCAAGGACAAATAAATAAGCTTCCCAACTAGCCTTTGATATTTCTCCGCATCAACAAGAGAAAGGTCAGCATCTTCCCCCAGCTTATGATTTTGCTCAATAGGAGAACTTGCAGGCTTACAATCCAACATTCTTGTTTCTTTCAAAAGGTCTAGAATAAAATTATTTTGGCATATATTTATGCCCTTCTTAGATCTAGACACTTCAATCCCCAAGAAATACTTTAAGGACCCTAGATCAGTAATCTCAAACTATTGGGGTACTGTTCTTTAGATTGATTATCTCAGTTTTGTCATCTCCAGTTATCACAATGTCATCAACATAGACAATCAAAGTTGTGATGGTGCCATTACCACACTTAGTGAACAGAGTGCGGTCAGCTTGACTTTGGGAATAGCTATTCTTTAGGATGGCCTGTCTAAAATTTTCAAACCAGGCCTTCAAGGATTGTTTAAGACTATACAAAGCCTTATTAAGAAGACACCTTTCCTACAGTTGAAGGGAACTTGAATCCGGGAGGAGTTTGCATATACACTTCCTCTTCCAAATCATTATGTAGGAAGACATTCTTCACATCTAATTGATACGATGGCCAATCCTTATTTGCTACCAGAGATAAAAGGTCCCTTATGGTGTTATGCTTAGCCAAAGGAGCAAATGTCTCATGATAGTCAATCTTATACACTTAATTGTATCCTTTTGCCACTAGCCTTGCTTTGTACCTCTCAATAGTACCATCTGGTCGGTACTTGATTGTGTAAATACACTTGCATCCAACTGGAGTTCTCCCCCTCGGAAGGTCAACCAACTTCCAGGTATAATTTTTTTCAAGGGCCATCATTTCCTTAGTTATAGTTTGCTTCCACTTTGGGTCAGACTTAACTTTAGAAACATTCTTGGGAATAGAAGCAAATGAGACAACAATAGTAAATGCAACACCTACAGGGGATAGAGAGTCATAGGAAACAAACTAGGCTATAGGATTAGTACAAACTCTTTTTCCCTTCTTAATAGCAATAGGAAGATCTAACTTTGAAGTAGAAGGAAGGATATTACCTGACTAAGGAGGGTGGATCTCAAGAGTTGGATTCAAAGAGGACTCTTGACAGGTCTTCTTGTTCCTCCTTGTGTACACAATGGTCTCCTTATCATTACTTGAGCTTGAATCACCTCTTGAATGATTACCAACATCAATAATATCCACCTCTTTATGTTTCCCAATGTCAAGCATAAAAGGAGAGATATGCAATGGGGATAGAAAAAGCGATCTCATCAGTAGCCTTTTCACCTCCATTATACTCTCCTTGAAAAGGATGCTGAGGAGAGGCAAAAAAAGGAGCAGACTCAAGGAATGTGACATCTTTAGAGGGAAGCCTTCGTTTGAAAGAAGGATGATAGCACTTGTATCCCTTAGTAGTGGAGGAGTAGCCAAGAAATATACATTTAAGTGCCTTAGGGTCTAGTTTCGTCCGAGAAGACTTATTAACATGGACATAACAGATACACCCAAACACTTTAGGTTGAAGAGAAAAAGAAGAAGGCCAAGGAGACAAGATGTCCAAGGAGTTTTGGAGCCAAGGAGTGGTATTGGCATACGGTTGCTCAAAAAAGCAACAGTAAAAAGAGCATTAGACTAAAAAGTTTTAGGAACATGCATGCCAAAGAGAAGACTCCTACTAACATCTAACAGATGGTAGATTTTTCTCTCAGCTACCCCATTCTGTTGGGGTATGTCAACACAAGCTAGCTGATGGATAATGCCATAGTCAGTAACAAATTCATGAAGACCACCATACATATACTCCCCCCTTTATCAGAGTGAACAATTTTAATTTTAGTGTCAAATTGTGTACATACAATATGATATAAAATTTAAAGGCATCATACACATCACTCTTGTGCTTCATCAGAACAGTCCAAGTAGCACGGGAAAAATCATCAACAAAAGAAACAAAGTACCAAAATCCAAATAAAGTAGTAGTAGAAGGGACCCAAATATCAGAGTGCACAATATGAAAAGGAACAATCGATCTACTTGGACTTATTAACATGGACATAACAGATACACCCAAACACTTTAGGTGGAAGAGAGAAAGAAGAAGGGTAAGGAGACTAGATGTCCAAGGGAGTTTTGGAGCCAAGGAGTGGTATTGGTATACAATTGATCAAAAAAATAGCAATAAAAAGAGCATCAGACAAAAATCAGGAGTTTCTGGTTATGTTTATTTAGTCTACTGCTGCCCTATCCTAATCTGTATTGGTAATCTGAAATCTGTCGACTACTGAAATTGCTACTGTTCTGTTATGGTTGTGGATTGCTGATACCATAGTTTGGTTGCTGATTAGTCCTTTTGTTTGGTGTTGATATCTGATCCTAGAGCCCCAATTTTTTATTTGACAGATCTGATTGTTAAGGACTGTTGACTAGTTAATGTTGGACTGTTATTGCTGTTCACAGTTGGGTGATTATTGGTTGTTTTCTGGTTTATAATTTCCTACAATCTTGGGTCTAGTTTGGTGGTCCAATCCATTCCTACATTAGACAACAGTTCAAGGATTTTGTCAGATGGCTCACAGATAAGAGATTATGAGTAAGGTCAGGAAAGTGAAGAACAAAATCAAAAGAATTGGAAGAAGTAACAGGAACGCCACCTTTACCAGAAAAGAGGAAAGGGAGCCATCGGAACTCTAATCTTATTATCTCTACAGGAACAAATAGAGTATGTATCATAATAATAAGACATACCAGTCATATGATTCGTAGCACCCAAATCAATAACCTAAGGTGGAGTTATGGAAGGAGCAGATGAAGAAACCTGCAAACCAAAAGCTGAGGACTCTGGCACTGTAAGGGAAGAAGATGATGAACCTCCCAGTTGAGACATGACACTACGGAATGCTGCAATATCCTCCCTAGTAAGGGAACTGTGCTCTGGCTGTGGGCTAGGAGCAGACCCTATAGTAGCATGCTCAGTCTCAACACTGTGGGCTCTAGCTCCCCCACTATGGCAACCATGAGCACCACAAGGAGGTCGACCATGAAGAGCCCAACATCTATCTTTGGTGTGCCCAGAATTTCCACAATGATCACAATGTTTATCCTCTCCATAGGGTGGGCCTTGGCCTCGGCCACTACCACCCCAATCTTTCTAAGAGCTAGTAGTTAGAGCAGACCACTCAAAAGGAGCATGTGCCATATCCACCCGCCTTGTCACACCCCGTTCACCCTGAACCGGAGCGGTGACCGGGTTAACACCGGTTAACCCATACCTTCCAGGATCATCAGATACTGTATTCCACCACAGCATACATACACTAACATCAATTCATCAGATCAACGGAAGACTAAGTTTTACCTGTAAATAATTCCCATATACTTGATACCCAATTGGTGATACAATAATTATATACATTTGGGGCCCGAAGGCATGATATATATACACAAAAAGAATGAAGTTCAAATATCAAGTATATACAGGAAATCATCAAAATCATCAGAGTACACAGCTCCGCTCGGTAGTGGAGCTCAACACGGCCTCAAAACTGCTGTCCCGCAGCACAGCTCTCACACGCGCAGTCTACGCCGTGCTCAAACTCCTCAGGGGTCCACCAGTCCTCTCCAGGAAACTCGACTGTGGGACCCACCCCATGCTCCTCAGATGAATGACTGCAAAATCATCTAAAAAAGGGGTGCACACGTGGAATGAGCTCACTAGCTCAGTAAGTAGAGAGGTGGACCACACACAACAGTCCACACACACAGCACATCATATGCACTACATGCCATGCAATTCATTTTAAATCACATACACCTAATCAACATTACTAAGTCTTTGGTTTTAGTGCTACTACAACCACAGTGCGCGTATACTCCGGGTACGAGCCGCGAACTCCCTCCCGCGATACGCCCATAGGGCTGTTGGAGAAGGCCCACTGTGAGTACTCGGAAAAATAAAGACAATGCCGTCCACCGGCTCTCAACAGAAATGTAAATAAATTAAATGACAGTGCTGACTCCAGCAATTTAAAAGCAGTACGATTGGCCCTCTTGAAATACCACCGGGGTTGCCGACTGTCCTACATGACTCGCCGGGCGTAATGCCTAACCGCCACAGTGTCCGACAACCGCGACCCCTGTTTCCCCTTCCCCCCAAATGGCAACCCAACACCTGAACCCCTGTTGGGAAGGGTCGTAGCACGGGATGGTGAAAATCCTAATACCGCATGCTCCTATATGTAGTACGACTGCATAGTGCCTCCATGTCCCATACCACGGGCCACCAATGCATTCGTTTCCAAGCCGACCACGGCATCTAGTCTATCAATGCAATATGCTCCATGATGTCCACATTCAACATATAAACATCTCATTCAATTGGCATTTGAAAAGTAAACATAACATATATGCACATCAATGAGTGGGATGACTAATCTATATAGCACATTCATGATGACATGACTATATTAGATATAGTTATATGAATGCCAAACAAATGCCTTGAAACAAGGCCAAACGTCCTCTCTCCACTTACTTGTAGCGTACAAGGAGTCCCGCTCGGTACGGGTGAGATCCGGAGCGAATCGGGTAGGATTTAGTGAACCTAACATAATTGAGAGGGGTTAGTACTTCACCATTTTAGAATCAAAATTAATGAAATCCGACGTCAAAATCGTGTTTAGAACGTCGAAAGAAGGTCACACGTCCGATTTGGGCTCGATCGGACCTAAGAATCACATTCTGGGCCACTCAGGTGGGTCGGACAGGTGGGCTGTCTACCCACCGGTCCTACCCGCCGGTTTGGACCGGCGGGTATGGACCCGCCGGTAGGACCCACCGGTCCTACCCGCCGGTAGGACCCACCGGTCCTACCCGCCGGTTTGGCCAGGGACCCCCCTGCCCTCTCAGGTGGGTGCTCTCAGGCGGGTAGGGACCCGCCGGTTGTACCCGCCGGTTTTGGCGGAAAAACCCCAGTTTCTTCTCAACTTCCTCCATTCCTTGGGGATCCAAATAGGGCTTTTCTCAACCCATTCTTCACACCTTTAAAGTCCTATAGGATGGTTCTAGCTTAGATCTAAGTTAGATTCAAGTGAGGGGAACCATCTTACCTTCTTTGCTCAAGAATGACTTCAAACCCTCCAAATCACTTCCAACTCACAATGCTCCTTCTACCGTGTCAATATCTCTTCAAATCCTTCAAGATCAACACATAAATCATCTATTAAACCTTAGATTCATCATTTCAAAGGGTGTTTACAAGATCTTAAGAAGTCATACTCGAATCAAGGGTTTAAAGCTTGGGTATGGTGAATGTTCATAAAACCCAGCTTTTCTTACCTCCAACTGTAGATCTCGAGTTGAAGATTACTCTCCCGGCACCGGAATGGCAAGATCGAGCTTCGACGCCACTGAAATCCTTCCTTTCTTCCTCTTTCTTCCTCTTCCCTTCTTCTTCCCTTTCTTTTCTCTCTCCTCTTTACTTTTCTCACCAAACGTATGGGGTAATAAATGGAAAGAAAAGAAATCATAAACTTTATATACTATTCCTACTTAAGTGAATAGTGTTGGATGGGTCACTCAGGTGGGTGGGTGTACCCACCTGTTATACCCACCTGAGAGTTAAGACTTGGGATTTTTAACCGGGTTCGGACCTCGGCTCGGACCCTACCCCAAGCATACGATGTAGCATACGTATATACCTTAAAATACGGATATAATACCTGTTCTATCCGTACATAGCCTTATGGTAGGTGCACGTACACGGTTTGGGCACTCCCGTTTCTTCTGGCACTGGCTCGGACTTGTCGGGCCAGCTGGTGTTTAAGGTCACCCGTGCCATCATAGCCCATAAGGAACCCGCTCTAATATCCTCTGGCTCGGTTCCTGCATAGTTAAACCGGTTCAACCATGAAATCAGACCGGGTTTAAGAAGCGGGATATTACATTACCCCCCCCTTCTGAAAAATTTCGTCCTCGAAATTGCGTACCTGATTGATCAAAAAGATGAGGGTACTTGGCTCGCATTTCTTCTTCTACCTCCCAAGATGCTTCTTCAAGTGAATGATCAGCCCATCGCACCTTTACATAGGAAATTGAGCGGTTACGAAGGGTTTTCACCTTACGGTCCAAAATTTCAGCTGGCTGCTCTGTGTAGGTCATATCAGCTTCTAGGTACTCTGGTTCCACGGGTAGTACATGAGATGGATCATGCACGTACTTCTTCAGCATGGATACATGGAATACATTGTGAACATTTCCAAGTGAAGGTGGCAGAGCAAGCATGTAGGCTACTGAGCCAACCCGGGACAAGATCTCAAATGGTCCCATGTATCTTGGGCTCAACTTCCCCTTTCTGTGAAACCTTTGCAAACCTTTAGTAGGAGAGATATTGAGAAATACCTTTTCTCCTGGCTGAAATTCAATCTCCTTCCTGCGGGTGTCCGCATAGCTCTTTTGACGGGACTGAGCTGCTTTAATCCGTTCTCTAATAACGTCGACCTTGCCACAAGTCATTTGGATCATCTCAGGTCCTAACATTCGACGTTCACCTACCTCATCCCAATACAAAGGAGTTCTGCATTTTCTGCCATATAACGCCTCATATGGAGCCATCCCAATTGTAGCTTGGTAACTATTATTATATGCAAACTCCATAAGAGGTATATATTCTTCCCAACTGCCAGTCATCTCCATTGCACATGCCCTGAGCATGTCTTCTAATATCTGTATGGTTCGCTCCGACTGACCGTCCGTCTGTGGGTGAAAAGCTGTACTCAAATTCAGTTACGATCCCAAGGCACGCTGTAAGCTTTTCCAAAATCTGGAAGTGAACCTTGGGTCCCTATCTGAAACAATGCTCACTGGCACTCCATATAAACGCACTATGTTGTCCATGTAAAGTTGTGCTAGTTTGGTCATGGAGAACTTGGTCTTGATAGGAATGAAATGAGCAGTCTTGGTAAGCTGGTCCACAATCACCCATATCGCATCCATTCCCTTAGGTGTACTTGGTAGTCCGGTGACGAAGTCCATTGTAATCCTTTCCCACTTCCATTCTGGTACTGGGAGTGAAGGGTACCATAAGGTCGATGCCTCTCAGCTTTCACTTTCTGGCAGGTAAGACAAGTCGCCACATACAAAGCTATGGTGACTTTCATGCTTGGCCACCAGTAACTCTGTTTGAGGTCTTTGTACATTTTGGTACTTCCTGGGTGGAGTGAGTACTCAGAGCTATGTGCTTCTCTCATGATTTTATCCTGTATATCCAAATCATCGGGTACACACAATCTGTCTCGAAACATCAATGCCCCATCACTGGCTAAAGTAAATTCTGGGTCGTTCATTGTTTGGTCTTGAACCTTAACTCTGATCCGCTGCAATTCAGGATCCAAGGGTTGCTTCATTATCACCTCTTGCCTAATTGCCGGATGCACCTGTAGAGCCGATAAGGATACCGTCAACCACTTAAGGTTTTCTGGTTGAGGTTCAAGTTCTAAGGTTGCCCCTTCATACAAGAGGGTTTCATCCATTAGCATCGCCTCTTGCACAAGTGGTGAGCTGATTGCTAAGTATGAGAGCGACACAGTCTGTGTCTTCCGACTTAATGCATCTGCCACTACATTAGCCTTGCCGGGATGATACTGAATATCGCTGTCATAATCCTTCATGAGTTCAAGCCATCTTCTCTGTCTCATATTCAAGTCTTTCTGGGTGAAGAAGTATTTCAGGCTTTTGTGATCACTGTATATCTCACACTTCTCCCCATACAAATAATGTCGCCAGATCTTTAGGGCAAAAATGACTGCGGCTAGTTCCAAGTCATGAGTGGGGTAGTTCTTCTCATACTCCTTTAGTTGTCGGGATGCATACGCTATTACCTTTCCGCGTTGCATGAGAACACAACCCAACCCAACTTTGGAAGCATCGGTATAGACCGTCATTCCACCTGTGCCTTCAGGAATAGTCAGCATAGGGGCAGTCACCAACTTTTCTTTCAATTCCTGGAAGCTCTTCTCACATTCCTCTGCCCAGTCGAATTTCACACCCTTTTTAGTCAACTTGGTCATTGGTGCTGAGATCCGGGCAAAATTCTCGATGAACCGCCGGTAGTATCCAGCCAAACCCAGGAAGCTTCTAATTTCAGTAACATTCTTGGGGCTTTCCCATTCCACTACTGCTTTCACCTTAGCAGGATCTACTTCGATTCCAGCTTTAGACACTACGTGCCCCAGGAATCCAACTTGTTCAAGCCAAAATTCACACTTGCTGTACTTGGCAAACAACTGTTGATCTCTCAACCTCTGTAACACCATTCTCAAGTGTTGAGTGTGCTCCTCCTCGGTCTTGGAGTAGATCAAGATATCGTCAATAAAAACAATTACCCATTTGTCGAGCACATCCTGGAATACTCGATTCATTAGATCCATAAATGCTGCCGGTGCATTGGTTAACCCAAAGGACAACACTAGGAACTCATAATGGCCGTATCGAGTCCTAAATGCTGTTTTGGGTATATCACTACTCTTTATCTTGAGCTGATAATAGCCGGACCGAAGGTCTATCTTCGAAAATACCCTGGCTCCTTGCAACTGATCAAATAAATCATCAATGCGTGGCAATGGATACCGGTTCTTAATGGTTAGCTTATTCAACTCCCGGTAATCTATGCACATACGCAAACTACCATCCTTCTTCTTGACAAACAACACCGGGGCACCCCAAGGTGAAACACTTGGGCGAATAAACCCCTTTTCCAATAGTTCTTGCAATTGCAACTGCAACTCCTTCAATTCAGCTGGTGCCATCCTGTATGGAGCCTTAGATGCTGGAGCTGCTCCAGGAGTCAAGTCTATGGCAAACTCCAACTCTCTATCAGAGGGTAAATGCATCAGATCACCTGGGAAAACATCGGGAAACTCCTTAACCACTTTTACTTCTTCTAGAGGTGTAACTCTTGCATCAACATCGAGTACCGAGGCTATGAAACCCTGACATCCACTTTCTAGCAACTTTACCGCTTGGAGAGCGGAGACGAGGACCTTCCTCACCCTTTTCATTGTCTCTGCTCGGTATACCCACTCTTTCCCTTCGACATCTGTCACCTTAATCAGCCTTTCCGCACAGATCACGTTAGCTCGATGGGCCGACAACCAATCCATACCCAATATAACATCAAAATTCTGCATATTGAATTTAATGAGTTATGCATCAAAGTTCTTCCCACTAATCTCCACCGGGCACGGCCCATACACTTCCTTCAACTGTGCAATTTTACCAGTAGGCATACTAACAATCATTCCATGGTCTAGGATCTTGGGTGACATCTCAAGTTTCCCCACAAACCTCTTAGATGCGAATGAATGAGTAGCTCCTGAATCAAATAAAATATAGGCTGGTATGCCCGATATGGGTAGAATACCTAGTATAACAACGTATATAATTTTAGCAGGTCATCAATATGGATCATAATGAACTTCTTAACTTAAAATGTACCTGTTACAACTTCCGTACTAGCCTCAGCTTCCTCGGCTGATAGTGCATACATCCTTCCCTGCGGTTGACTGCCTCGAGGTAAGGGAGGTCGGTACGCAGAGGGCTGACTGGAGGGCAAGGCGGGTCGGGCCCGACAGTCTTTTGCATAATGCCCATATGAATGGCAGTTGAAACAACGAACCTAAGACGTCGGAACTGGAGCGGGGCCCCTCTGCACTTGACCCGCTGCAGATGGAGGTCGAGGTGGTCTTGAAGCTGTAGGTGCCACACTAGTGTTCGGGCGAAAAGAAGTAGAACCCGAACCACCAACTGGCCTAGGAGGGTAGCCAGATGGCCTATAGGGCTGCCTATACATAGGCCCAGAACTGTATGATCCACGGTATGCTTTGGAGGAATTTCCCGCATCCGGGAATGGATTTGTTCTCTTCCACAGCCCAGGAGTGAGGGACTGTTCACCCTTGTGCTTATCTTCCATTGTTTTGGCCTTCTGTACAATCTGGCCATATTCGGTCAAATCCAAGACTTCAAGCACAGACCCAATCGATGCTTTTAGGCCTTTTAGGAACCTTGCTGCCTTCTCTTCAGCTGTTCGCATATGCCTTGGGGCGAAATGGAACAAACTTTCGAATTGTTGCTGATACTCAAGGACAGTCTTACCTCCTTGAGTTAAGGCCATGAACTCAGTCTCCTTTCGATCTCTGAAACTGCGCGGATAATGGTTATCCAAGAACAACTCCTTGAACTGCTCCCAAGTAGGTTCTGGATGAGCAGCCATCAATATAGGCTTGGAAGCTTGCCACCAAGAATTTGCCTCTTTCTTGAGTTGTAACCCAGCACAAATGAGCTTCTGGGCATCCGTGCACTCAAGCACCTCAAATATCTTCTCCAATTCTTGGATCCATTGATCCGGTTCTAGAGGATCACTCCCCACCTTAGAGAATACCGGTGGTAAGTTCCTCTTGAACGACTCTACTACCCTTGACGTATTACTCGTCGCCGGGAAGTTAGGAGCATAGACAGGATAGTAGGAGTATGGATGAGGCATCCCATGCTGAGGAATACCGAATGGTGGGATTGGAGGTGTACCCACTTGTGGTCCCGTTCCCGACCCTACAGGTGGGTCCTGCGGAGTGAGTACCCGGGGAGGTTGACCCGGTTGAGAAAAATCCAACTGTTGCTGGATGGCAGTCATAAATGCTTGCTGTTGCTGAAGCATTTGTTGCTGGAAAGCTTGTTGGGATTGCTGAATTATTGTAGCAACATCTCCCGGTGTAATGACCGGTGGAGGGTCTGGGAGTGCAGTCATAGGTGGGTCCCCATGTGCCCCACCCTGACCAAGGGTCTCTGCAGGTAGTGGAGGTGAGGTATGCCCCACAGAACGGGACCCTCCGGGATTTTGTGGTCGACCGACCCGACGAGGACCCCGCGAGGTACCTCGGGCATTACTACCAGATCTAGTACGTACCATCGTATCCCTGTACCTGGAACATATCACACACCATATTGGTTAAACACCGTAGAACTGATTTAGGCACACAATCATATGCCATTATATGAGGTGTTGTAGTGTATGATAGCCTGTAATTAGTCATAGTTCAATTCCAAGATACGGGCGAAGTCCACATCATGCATGCTAATGGTCCCACTTGACCATAGCCTATTGATCATAGGAATAATATCCACCATAAAACCAATGAAATCATAATAGGAGAAGAGAAGGGAAAAGAAAAAAAAAAATTTCAAAATTTTCAAATTTTCCCTTCTGCCCTAACCGGTGGGATGAACCGGCGGGTAGGGACCCGTCGGTCTGACCCGCCGGTCCCAACACCCCAAACCGGCGGGTGGCACCGGCGGGTAGGGACCCGCCGGTCTGACCCGCCGGTCCTGCCCGTGTTAAAACACGAACAGGGCCCTTCAGGCCCTGTTTTGCCTGTCACTCTCACTCTCTCCCCTCTCTTTCTTCCTTTTCCTTTTGGACGATCTTGGGAGTCTCCTTGGCGCTTCTACTCGCGAGTTCACTCACCCACTCGGCACTTTTAGAGGAGAGTCAACTCATCTTCATCCAAGTAAGTTCCTCTTCTTCTCCTTTTTCCAGAATTTCCATTTGGGTGAAATGCTTGAATAGGGTTTACTTTCTAGGCTTTCTTTCTCTATTTTCCACCATAGAATAGTCTTTCCATGTGTTTATGATGATTCTACTGTAGTCATTCGTAGTTTATAGGAATTTGTTTCTTCATTTGGGGAAAAACCCCCAATTTGTGCCCTAGGTTTCCAAATTTGGGGATTTCTTACATTGTTGATCCTTTTCTCCAATTGGTGATTCCTTTGTAGTACATTCCACTTGTTTTATGCTTAATATGCTTTAGATTGCATGAATCATCCATTACGCTTGGAATCCCTATGTTTTTCCCATGAAAATCCCTCTTTTTGTCTTAGTTTCTTAAATTTTCATCCCATACTTGTATCCTTCGAATTCCATAATCTGTTTAGGGTATGTTCTTGCAAATTTCAACATCTTACTATTGTGGCATTTCGTTCTAGACCCTAGAGTTCAAGCTTTTACTCCCCTATGAATGGGTTGGTGCATCGAAACCGAACCCATCCATGTTATTTATACTCATTCTCTCCTTTGATGTCATTTTACTGTTTTGGCACGTTTCCATGCATTGTCATCTACCATGTTTCATGTCATAAGTTTTCTATCATTCCTAGATCGTTGCCGTTCCCATTTTGCATAAACTGGGTTTTGGGTTTCCCTTCTTTAATGCTGCTGTCTTTTCTTGCTATACTAACCCAACTTTCTTTCCTTATTGCCAGAATGTCGTCACGCACCGGCAAAGGACCATCTTCCTCTGGCATTCGACGCAAGACCACCGCTTCTAAGCGGAAAAGTGCGGAGACCAGCACTTCAGCTCCTCGCACAGGGAGACCTGCACCTGCCCAGTCTGACCCTTCAGACTATGATGAGGAGCACTTCACTAGTGCAGAGGCCGCAGCCAACTGGCCCAACTTCCTGAAGGGGTCAGTGTTGATGGAAAAGACCGTGGTAGTCGAGGACTTCCACAAGGCCAGGCTTTAGGAGAGGTTCTCAGCATTGGGCTGGGACTCTATTCTTCAGGTGGACCGACCATGCTACGAGCAGCTCGTCCGTCGGTTTTATTGCAACCTGGAGGTGTCGTATCAGTACGGGGAATTCACCATCAGCAGCTTGGTGAAGGGAGTGGATATCCAGCTGACGGTAGGCACCTTGGCCAGTATCCTGGGCATATCAGCGGCGGGATACCGATACTACGGTCCCCTCAGGAGTAGGCCCCAGGGACCATTCATGAGCCTGGAGACGCCGGACTTCATCTACGAGACCATCTGTGGCAGCAGCAGTCGCCCGGAGTCCGAGACATCTTTCTTCCCTGAGGTCCGTCTCTTCGCCCGGTTGATCCAGTTCAACCTGCTCCCCAGAGGAGGTCATCGGAACCAGGTGGGTTTCATGGCGGCTTTCATTGCATTTTGTATCTTCACAGCCGCAGAGGGAGGCGGGGAGCACTTGTGCCTTCCCTACATCATCCTCCGAACGATGGAGCACCATACTTCCCACCCAGAGGACGGAGGATTCCCATACGGCAGGATCCTCACTAGGATCTTCGAGTTCTTCGGGGTGGATCTGAGCGGAGAGGAGGGGAAGACTCCGGCTGATAGGTTCGATCGGAGCAACCTCTTGAAGATGGGTCTCCATACCCTCATGGATTCACCTCCTAGATCGGGAGCTCGGAGGGGTAGGGGTAGGAGGGCTGCCCCTGTAGAGGATGTCCTCATGGAGGAGGAGTCCAGTGAGGAGGATGAGGACTACGTTCCTCAGGACGAGGAGGAGGATCTGATGGGTGGCAGCATCCCTGAGGAGGCGCCTCAGGAGTCGAGAGGTCCGGGTCCTAGTTCTTCCAGAGCTGCAGCCCCACCATATGGAGCCCCACCACCTGGGAGTGGTGACTACGACTATGAGGTCAGGACAGCCTCCATGCGGGCCTTGCAGGATGGCCAGGTTCAGATACTGAGGCGGTTGGACGAGATTGCCTCCAGGCAGACCACCTTGGAGGATTCCTTCCGTAGGCTGGGTCAGGACTTGGACACCAGGGCCAATGCTATCTCAGCAGACTATGGCCGGCTTCGGAGGGAGGTACAGGTGGTGAACGCGAGGTTCGATTATTACGATCACCGCCTCAACGTCAACTCCAGGCCTCCGGCGAACGTGGTGATCATCGACGACGATGACGACGACCAGTGAGGGCTTGGCTCGCCCATACTAGCTGTTTACCCGTTTTCTCCTTTTTGTAGACATTGTATATTTATTTCTTCTCATTCCTTGTAATTGCAATGTAACTTGATTTTCATCTATGGAATGAAATATCTTTGGATAATGGATTGTTGTGGTGTTTTTCATATGTGGAGTACCTGTGTGGTTTTGTGGTGATGTGATTTTTCTATCTGTGCCCTTGGTTATAGTATTATCTGTTGTTTATCAGGTTTTGTGTAAAATTTTTGGAAATCCCACTCTACGCCGTTATGCTGCCGAAATTTCATCGAAACAGTACTTTATAGGTTGTAGTTCCAATCTAATTACCTTTTTATCTACACTCACGCATGCCATGAATGCAACTTATAATATAACCTCATTTTATACTTTCTTTCTTTGACTTTTAATCTTTAAAGCTTTTATCTTAGCCCAACCCCATTTTCCTATTATAGAGTCTACGGGATTCTAATGGTATCCTGTGAGTGGAGCAGAGCATCACGCTCTGATACCACCATTTGTCACACCCCGTTCACCCTGAACCGGAGCGGTGACCGAGTTAACACCGGTCAACCCAAACCTGCCAGGATCATCAGATACTGTATTCCACCACAGCATACACACACTAACATCAATTCATCAGATCAGCGGAAGACTAAGTTTTACCTGTAAATAATTCCCATATACTTGATACCCAAATGGTGATACCATAATTATATACATTTGGGCCCGAAGGCATGATATATACACAAAAAGAATAAAGTTCAAATATCAAGTATATACAGGAAATCATCAAAATCATCAGAGTACACAGCTCGGCTCGGTAGTGGAGCTCAACACGGCCTCAAAACTGCTGTCCCGCAGCACAGCTCTCACACGCGCAGTCTACGCCGTGCTCAAACTCCTCAGGGGTCCACTAGTCCTCTCCAGGAAACTCGACTGTGGGACCCACCCCATGCTCCTCAGATGAATGACCTGCAAAATCATCTAAAAAAGGGGGTGCACACGTGGAATGAGCTCACTAGCTCAGTAAGTAGAGAGGTGGACCACACACAACAGTCCACACATCATAACACATCATATGCACTACATGCCATGCAATTCATTTTAAATCACATACACCTAATCAACATTACTAAGTCTTTGGTTTTAGTGCTACTACAACCACAGTGCGCGTATACTCCGGGTACGAGCCGCGAACTCCCTCCTGCGATACGCCCATAGGGCTGTTGGAGAAGGCCCACCGTGAGTACTCTTAAAAATAAAGACAATGCCGTCCACCGGCTCTCAACAGAAATGTAAATAAATTAAATGACAGTGCTGACTCCAGCAATTTAAAAGCAGTACGATTGGCCCTCTTGAAATACCACCGGGGTTGCCGACTGTCCTACATGACTTGCCGGGCGTAATGCCTAACCGCCACAGTGTCGGACAACCGCGACCCCTGCTTCCCCCCAAATGGCAACCCAACACCTTAACCCCTGTTGGGAAGGGTCGTAGCACGGGATGGTGAAAATCCTAATACCGCATGCTCCTATATGTAGTACGACTGCATAGTGCCACCGTGTCCCATACCACGGGCCACCAATGCATTCGTTTCCAAGCCGACCACGGCATCTAGTCTATCAATGCATTATGCAACATGATGTCCACATTCAAAATATAGCATCGCATTCAATTTGCAATTGAAAAGTAAACATAACATATATGCACATCAATGAGTGGAATGACTAATCTATATAGCACATTCATGATGACATGACTAGATTAGATATGGTTATATGAATGCCAAACAAATGCCTTGAAACAAGGCCACACGTCCTCTCTCCACTTACCTGTAGCGTACAAGGATTCTCGTTCGGTACGGGCGAGATCCGGAGCGAATCGGGTAGGATTTGGTGAACCTAACATAATTGAGAGGGGTTAGTACTTCACCATTTTAGAATCAAAATTAATGAAATCCGACGTCAAAATCGTGTTTAGAACGTCGAAAGAAGGTCACACGTCCGATTTGGGCTCGATCGGACCTAAGAATCACATTCTGGCCACTCAGGTGGGTCGGACAGGTGGGTTGTCTACCCACCGGTCCTACCCGCCGGTAGGACCCGCCGGTCCTACCCGCCGGTTTGGCCAGGGACCCCCTGACCTCTCAGGTGGGTGCTCTCAGGCGGGTAGGGACCCGCCGGTTGTACCCGCCGGTTTTGGCGGAAAAACCCCAGTTTCTTCTCAACTCCCTCCATTCCTTGGGGATCCAAATAGGGCTTTTCTCAACCCATTCTTCACACCTTTAAAGTCCTATAGGATGGTTCTAGCTTAGATCTAAGTTAGATTCAAGTGAGGGGAACCATCTTACCTTCTTTGCTCAAGAATGACTTCAAACCCTCCAAATCACTTCCAACTCACAATGCTCCTTCTACCTTGTCAATATCTCTTCAAATCCTTCAAGATCAACACATAAATCATCTATTAAACCTTAGATTCAACATTTCAAAGGGTGTTTACAAGATCTTAAGAAATCATACTCGAATCAAGGTTTAAAGCTTGGGTATGGTGAATGTTCATAAAACCCAGCTTTTCTTACCTCCAACTGTAGATCTCGAGTTGAAGATTACTCTCCCGGCACCGGAATGGCAAGATCGAGCTTCGGCGCCACTGAAATCCTTCCTTTCTTCCTCTTCCTTTCTTCTTCCCTTTCTTTTCTCTCTCCTCTTTACTTTTCTCACCAAACGTACGGGGGTAATAAATGGAAAGAAAAGAAGTCATAAAGCTTTATATACTATTCCTACTTAAGTGAATAGTGATGGATAGGTCACACAGGTGGGTGGGTGTACCCACCGGTCATACCCGCCCGAGAGTCAAAACTTGGGATTTTGACCGGGCTCGGACCTCGGCTCAAACCCCACTCCAGGCATACATTGTAGCATACGTATATATATCTTAAAATACAGATATAATACCTGTTTTATCTGTACATAGCCTTATGGTAGGTGCACGTACACGGTTTGGGCACTCCCGTCTCTTCTGGCACTGGCTCGGACTTGTCGGGCCAGCCGGTGTTTAAGGTCACCCGTGTCATCATAGCCCATAAGGATCCCGCTCTAATATCCTCTGGCTCGGTTCCTGCAAGGTCAAACCGGTTCGACTGCAAAATCAGACCGGGTTTAAGAAGCGGGATATTACAAATGGTATGGGTGTATTTATCATTTTTCAAACTTCTAGATGGTGTTCATGTCATTCTTGAAACCACAAGGGAGGGCGTTGATTTATGGCCAAAGTTTAGGGGGTGGCAATGTAATTTTCTCTATAAATTAGGGTTGAAATCTGGGCCAGGCTAGGCCGGGCCGAACCAAGGTGGGCCTAGGCCTCAACCGAATTAAGTTTGGCTCAATCCTGACCCAGAATTGGTATTTTTCAACCCTAACCCACTCTTAGGGTTAGAAATCTTAACCCAAGCTCTTTTTGGGCCCAGAGTGGGATCGCCCATCAGGGTCAAACTTACACTCCTAGTTTAAACAAACCTAATTAATTCATTAATCAAATAGAGAAATAAAAAGGCTAAATTCATTAATTATAGCCTTCCTATGATTGAACTAAACGCTCCATTTTAGTAATGATGCTATCTAGTTTTCTTGATTCCATGAAATGGGTTGAATGGTTGGGGCCTGAGAAGAACCGGTTTTGAACCAATTTATGCCAGAGGTTTGTGTCAGCCCGATGAAAACCAACTTTAGATGACCATTTACAACCTTGGGTATTCTCTTTCTTCATAATAGGTTATTTAAAATTATTTGAAAAATCATAATCGCCAAGTACCCGTGGCCTAATGGATAAGGCGTTAGACTTCTAATCAGGCGAACCCGTGGCCTAATGGATAAGGCATTTGACTTCTAATCAGACGACTGTGGATCGAGTCCCATCATCTTTAGGACTTCTAATCAGGCGTTTGACTTCTAATCAGGTCTCATTTTGTGTAAATTCATCAATCAAATATATAATGTGTATTTTTTGTAAAGGCAAACCCAATAGTGGGTAATCACGTAATTTCATATCATTTTCTAGTCTCGAATCTTGAATCCTTGATCACTACCGTCCATATTATATCCATTGTTTATTTGTTTTGACAAGAAAAAGTGGTGAGGCAGAGGCTCTAGGTCTTCTCAAGGGGCTAAAATGGGCAAAGACCAAGAGGTGGAATGTGAATACGGTGTGGAGTGACGCAGAAGACCTAAAGCTGTTTTTTTATCAACAATTTGAAAAACTTTTAACCTTATGGCCAAAGACTTTAATTATGCTAAGCTGTGAGTTGGACAAGCATCCTGCTTCTCCTACTTTTTGCATTATAAATAGAAATATGCTATTAAGAGAACTAAAATCTATAACTCACGCTACTCTAACTAATAGAAAACCTATATATAGGGCGGATATGCTATGTAATGTAAATATTGCTACTTAATGAAGATTTTTCTGTTTCGCTAATAAAAAATTTTTTTTTTTTTTTATATTAAGGCTCCATTTGGTATCATTTCTATTCCAGAAACTCTGTTTTGTGTCAAAAACAGAAATTTCAGTTTCTGTGTCAAAACGCCGTTTTTAAACAATTTAAGGCTATTTAGTGAATCTGTTTCAAAACAGAAAAACAACAGTTCTACCGTTTGATGATGCTTGTTTCAGAAACTTTTTTTTTTTTTAAGTCAATAATTATAGAAATAACATTAAAATACTATAAGCATATAAATCCTTTGGGACAATAAAGTATTACATACCAACTAAAAAAAAATGGTTTCAAAAGGATGAATAAAGTACAGAATTAACAATGTCTTGTCCAAGTTAATTATGCATTACATAATTCCCTAAAATTTCACTTTTTGTCCAAGTCTAAAGACTCGAATGCATGGAGGATGTCTTTCATCTTATTTGTTTGGTCCTTGAATCCTTTAAGTGTCCCTTCTAGATATCATTTCATGTACTCGTTCGAAGTGGACAGTGGTGTGGATACTGTTGATGTTGAGCTTTCTGAACATAATGTATGTTGTATGGTAGAAATATGTATTTCATCTTTTAACCATATAAACATACCACATCCACGATTATCAGCATCTAAAACCCAATTCCTCTTTTCAGGATCTGCAAAGACAAATAACTTCATCCAACTTGGATTAACACACATAAATTTGGTAGCCTTCAAGTACATCTCCTTTGACATATCCAGTATGGAGGATAATATAGCCTGACATGCACTCACATTGAAATCTAGTGGACGAGATGTACTTGAACCACAAACAGGAGATGTAAAAGAAGTACTAGATACTTTATCAACTTTGATGGTTAAATACTTCCCATACAAGTCCATGATATAGGGGTCATCCTTAATGGAAGTGCTCTTTTTCCTTCGTCTACTGGGTGTCCTATCAAGATTTCGCTTTGTGGTACTGCTCGTTTGGGTGACCTGCTAGGTAGAGCTGCCTGTGCCTAAATGAACTGGGGTACTAGGGCTATCAAAATCAATGGCATTATCAACTTCAAGTTCATCTAAATCTTGACTGTTGTCAACCCCTAAGTTTCTTCTCACATAGGCATCCCCAAATGTCATGCTCAAATCTAACCAGTAGCTTAGTCCATGCCTCTTGAATTTTTTCCAATCTGGATTTACCTGCATGAGCAGTCATCATATATATCAGATGTAGTACTAAAAATTATCTAATTTTGAAATAATTCAAGATCACTCCAATGCTCTGTTGTACCTATATTGCCTGATCTCATACGGACTCATCATCAACTGTCACTAATTTTGTCATTGAGTTCCACCCAAATCCAGTTGTGTTAAGGAGTTTCTTGAATTGTTAGTACTCTGCTTTCAACTTGTTCACCTTGTTGTGTAACTGTTCTCTCCCAACCTCACGACCTAAATCATTTTCAAATTGCTTTTTGATATCCACCCATCCAATTTTGTTAAACAAATTTTTGGATTTGTGGCCATTTTTTACAGCTTCTTTTATTGCATCAATGAAAGCATTGGTCTCAACTTCTAATCACTTAACGGTAGGAATACTACTTCCAGAAATAATAGCTAAACATTATAACATACCATAATTAGCAAAAAATTCATTTAGACCAAAGATAAATATTCCAATGTCTTGGTAGAATACCTATTCCAAATGCATATATATCATTCATCTGTTTCTGCGCTTAACTGGTGGGTGAGACCCTACAGAGGACTAAAAATAATATCCTAGATGTTGGGTCTCATATCCTATAGTTATCAGTTTTGATATCCATATTCCATAATCTGTTCCTTATTATGAATTTCACTTTTCTTTGTAGTTCCTATATCTGAATTCAGTTTTGTTACTTCTTTATATTTCTGTCCTGCCAATCTATTCATTATATATCATTAATTTCTGTCCAGCTAATAAACATTTTGCATTCATCACACAATTTAATGGAGGTAAATCATTCAAACTACAAAGACTTATTGTTCTCCAAATCAATCGAAATTGCATTCCAATGCCACTCATTCATCACTAATGAAAAGTAGAGGAAATAAAATCGACATTTATAATTACATTGCAATTGCAAGTTTGCAACAACATACCTCCAAGTATAAGATACTCAAAAGTTTGACAAATTTTCTCCTTTTTCATTTCTGGAAAATAAACAAAAATTATGATCCTGGTTAGAAGTTACTGGTAGAAATCACATCAACAGAAATTAGATCAAATACAAGTAGATCTAGATAAATAGAAAACCAATGAAGTAATAATAAAAGGTTAAAGAGAGAAATCCTCGTTCTAGATAATTCGAGCAATAAACACCACAAACTAGTTCTTCTTGTTGTGTCAAATTCTGAGCTTTCAAGCAAAAGCTTCCAGAATTTCACCTCACAATTGATAAAATCCCTATGTTCGTAAGCCTCTCTTACACTTATAATATTTCTATTTTATCTGTTTCTTTGAATGGAAGCCCAAACCAGTCAAACCCTTTGAAGTGATGAACGAATAACTTGTATAAAGAAATGTTAATACAAAAGAGGGGGGTGGGGAACAGAGTCCATGGAAGTTTCAGAGGAAGCAACAAGATTCAATGGGAATGGCAGAATACCTAATCAGATCTCATAAAACCAAGAAATGCAGAATAAAAAACTAGACCTGGGTGAGTTGAACTGTGTAGTAGAACGTTTTCCCTGGGTTGGTGAGTAGAACCGAAGCCTGGGTGGGTGAGTAGAACCGAAGTTGATTGGGGAACCAGGTGGATCTGATCTCTTTCCTGCAAGATTTCACAAAGTTAAGGAAAAAATAAAATAATGTTCATGGACAACCGAGGAAGGAGAAGACCTAATAGAGTAAAGGAGAAGAAGAAGATGATCGGGAACCAGGTTGGGGTCGTCGTTTTACACAGATTTTTCAAAAAAAGAAAAAAAAAAGAATAAAAAAGGTCAAACAGAGGAGAAGGAAGAGAAAAGAAGAGAGAAGAAGAGGAGTTACCTACAGAAACTCTAGCCGCTCCAACTGTTCAGAAGTCTATCTTTCCTGATAGCTATCAGGAACGATAGTTCCAAATTTAGGGATTTTGAAACAAAACCGTATTGACGGAACTCCTTTTTGGAGTTCTGACTTTTGGGCCCTTTTTCGTTTCTTTCTCAATTTTTGTTTTATAAAAACTGAAAAACAAGGATGGCGTACCAAATAGTTTTTTGCGTTTTTCTGTTCTAATAAAATGGAAAAATGATAGAAACGTTTTTTAAAAATGATACCAAATAGAGCCTTTTTGGTATCGTTTTTAAAAAAACGTTTCTATAATTTTTTCGTTATATTGGAACAGAAAATGTAAAAAACGGTTTGGTACATCGGAGCTGTGTTTCAGTTTTTATGAAACAAAAAAAAAATATGAAAAATGAATCAAAAGTCAGAACTCCAAAAGCGAGTTCCAACTATGTAGTTTCATTTCAAAATCCCTAATTTGGAACTATCATTCCCGATAGTTGGAGCGAGAGGAGCATCTACAAGTAAACTCTTCCCTCTTCTTCTCCTCTGTTCACGTGTACTCGTTTCTTTTCCTCTGTTCTCTTCTCTCTTCTTCTCCTCTGTTCGCCTTCTTCTCTCTTCTTCTCCTTTGTTTGCTTCTCTCTTCTTCTCTTCTTCTCTCTTCTTCTCTCTTCTTCTCCTCTATTCCAAAAATTGTGAAAGTTTTGATAAAATCCCTCTGACCCATCTTTCTTCTTTACCCACTGAAGACTTGCTGCGGAAAACCAGGGTACTGACCACCGAAGGCCATCTTCCTCCTTCCCTTTCACTCTGAGCATACTCCTCTCTTCAATAACCTCCACCAACGAAGGCCAATCATCAAGATCTCCCGGCACTACTCAGTTGCCGACGTTCCAAAATGAGTGAAAGGACTGCCATCGCTACAAGCCCTTGAGGTTTTCTTCTTTAACTTGAGCATCTAAGGACAAGCCGATGGAAGAGTAGGTCTTCTTCATCAGGCATCTGCGTTGAGGTATGTAAACCCTTTTGTGGTTTTTTATTCCCCATTTAGCAGGTTTGGAAATTGGGATTTCGTCAACAAATGCTAAATCTAGGGTTTGTGGATGCAGGATCGTTTGCTTCATCTTTTCCAGCCATTTCTCTTCAAAAGTGAGTCACCTCTCTTCTCTAATATATTTTTTGGTTTGGTAGCATTAGTAGTTTCACCACCACCATGAAGCATATACAAATGCTATATTAGGAAGGAGCAAAGGTATCCACCAGAGAGGCTGCATATTAGAATACATATCCATATTTGCTCTGTAAATCTGTAATTTCCTCTCTATGGTCTGATTTTTTATTCTGAGATTGGTCTGCAACTCTTCTTTTTTTTTAGATTCTGAGATTGGATTTTTGAATTGAGATTGAGTCTCCTTTAGTGTAACAGAACATAGGGTGGTTGGGTTCATGAGCCATGAGAGATTTCCTGATAAAGGGCAAAAGTGGATGAGGGTGCAAGAGAGTGAGTGTTTGAGCTGGGGAAGGAAAGAGATTCGAGGGCTTGATGTTGGCTCCATGGATCTAATAGCTAAAGGATGTTGAAGACTGAGAAGTACTCCTCTTGGGTTGTGTTCTTAAGGGGTGCATGGGGGGGTCTATCTGTGTGTTATAAAGTGAAGGTGGTGATATTTTTAATCATCTCTTTGGCAGTTAAATGCTGATGATGATGAGATTATAAAACTAAGTGGTCTGGTGAAGCTGAAACAAGTGAGCTAAGGGTGTGTTTAGAATATGGGAACAACACATGTATCCCATTTGGAAGTAAAAGAGAAAATATGTCAAAAATGACATGACTTGGCAAAGGTGATTATCCAATCGCTTGACTTGGCAAAGGTGATTATCCTTGCAACCTACTCAATGTTACCTTAGGTTTATTCCATTAACCGGCTTCTCCGCCTTGATTTCTCCTCCTTGATTTGAATTTTTTTCTTAAAGTGAATACTGGACCTTGAGTCAATTTGAATGACATGACTTCTCCCCTCATAACTTTTGTTAGATCATCTACAGAGGAATATTCCTCTCTTGGCACCCAATGGAGTTAGTTCTTCATGAGTGATGTTAGTTTTCTTGGCTCTCAAGCCAGATTTATTATCCTTAATTTTGTAATAGAGCCATGAAGTTGTTGATATGTTCCTGTCCTACGCTCCTACCCATCTGTTTTTTTGAGTAGGCCAGCACATATGCACAATGCAGCTACAGCCTTTATCTATGGACATGATTACAGATACAGTTTAATATGTAAATTTTATGCTAGCAGTCAAAATTGTCCCAATGGTTTGAACTAGTGGCCAGTCCAAAGTGTTCTTATCGTTTGTTGAACATCCAGTTATGATCTTTTTTCCTATTTAGTCCACAATGCTCATAGGCTTTGTAATTTGCAAAGGCAAACCTGAGACCAGATCCTGTGGCCTTTCCTTTGCTATTCTCAGAGGTTTGTACATGTCTGTTGCTGCCCCATGGGGGCCATCAAAACCAGGTTGAAAAAGATCAATCAGAACTTTCTTAGGTAATGTGGTGACTGGCATTCCTTAAAATAACAGTGTATGAAATTTTTGGCATCCAATCCGATTTTTCAAACCCTGGGTGTGTTTAATATGTACTAGTCAAAGAGATAAAGTTGATGAGCTCTTTGACACTTGACTCTCTTTGTTTAAAAGACTATAACATGGCAAGATGGGCTAATCCCTATCATGTGGTCACATGATGGAAATATCTTGCCATGTGAAGACCCACACACCACTAGATCAAAAATATACTAATTGACCTAAATAGCCTTTCAAAGTTTGATCAATGAATGTTGTATTTCTGAAAGTTCTCACTGAGAAGGAGGATGGTTTGGTCATTTAGATAACTCTACAGGTGGTAGATATCATGTTCATCTCCTTAGGAGTTACATAAAAGATTTTGGCAGCTCTAATGTAGATTAGACAGCTCGTAGACATTACAGGTAGACTTTAGAGTATTATATATGAGGGATCTGATAAATGTATGAAAATAATCTCTAGAAATATGACCAATCTGATGGTTACAAATGTCCAATGGAAATTTTTTTACATAGTAATGTTTTTCTCTCACATGGATTTTTTTAATTATTTCTCACTTCTAATATGACCTTGTACTGTATAATAACCTAGTATGCTAACTTTGGGATTTTCCTATAATGTCTAGTTATTATGTCTAGAAGTAGTATCCTTGCTATTAAGTGGTCAGAACTTGAGACCAATGTTTTCATTGAGGCAATAAAAGAAGCTGTAAAAAATGGTCACAAATCCGGTAATTCATTTAACAAAACTGGATGGGAGGCCATTACAAAGCAATTTCAAATGGCTTTAAATCGTACAGTTGGGAGAGAACAATTACGCAACACGATGAACAAGTTGAAATACGAGTACTAGCAATTCAAGAGACTGCTTGACACAACTGGATTTGGGTGGAACTCAATGACAAAATCAGTCACAGTTGATGATGAGTCCGTATGGGATAGGGAAATACAGGTACTATAGATCTCACTAGCTAGTTGAATTAGTTCAAAATTAGATTGCAATGAGTAGTACTTTATACTAGTGATATAATGACTGTTTATGCAGGTAAATCCAGGTTTGTTGAAATACAAGAAGTATGGACTAAACAACTGGCCAGATTTGAGCATGATATTTAGGGATGCCCATGCTACAGGAAACTTAGGGGTTGACAGTGCTCAAGATTTGGATTACATAGAAGCTGATAATAGTGTTGATATTGAGCAAGTCTTTGAATCTCCTAGTAACCCGGTGCATTTGGGCATGACTGACCCCTTCCATGAGGATACTCCTACTCCAACTCAGACCACCACAAAGCAAAATCTTGATAGGACACCCACAGGACGAAAAAAAAAAGAGCGCCAACAAGGGAGATAGCCACGTGAAGGACTTGTATGAGAAATATCTGTCCATTAAAATTGAGAAAGCATCCAATACTTCCGTTACATCTCCTGTACATGGTGGGGAAGGTGCATCTCGTCCTCGAGTTTTCAGTGTGAGTGTATGTTAGGCGGTATTATCCTCTATACCGGATATGTCAAAGGAGACGTACTTGAAGGGCGCCAGTCGTATGTGTGTTAATCCTAGTTGGATGGAGTTGTTTGTCTGTGCAAATCCTGTTAAAAGGACTTGGCTTTTAGATGCTTTTGTAGTAGTTTGTCTGATTCTACTGTTGATACTAATTTTGATGGTTGTGTTTGAATACTACTTTTGTTACTTTTGGATTCAGGACAATACTTTTGATGGCTACTTGTGTTTTATTTCTGTTATGATTTTTTTTTATTGATGTGTGTAATGTTGAACATGTGTTTTGGGTTGAGACGATATGTCAGATTGTTATGTTTTACAGTAATTTTTTTTTTTTAAATTGAGAAGTAGTTGTCAATTTATTGCAGTTATGTTAAATGCATTATGTGAAACTTCTAGTGATGAAGAAGATATGACCATTCACATGAGAATAGAATTACTGAGTGAGGCTGTATATATTCGGGAACCATGTAGAGATAGTGTATTTTCAGGTGCTGTCATGATGCATGAGGTATTGAATAGACATGCCAATAGATGCTATGAAAAGTTTAGGATGGAACGTCATGTCTTCCTCAACCTATGTGATTATGTTAAACATAGGGGTTAGTTGAAAGACACGACCAACATCCGAGTGTCTGAACAGCTTGGAATGTTCCTATGGACTGTTGGGAAGTGTTCGAGTAATAGGGACACCCAAAATCATTTCAACCACTCCGGAGAAACAGTTAGTCGAACATTTAATGTTGTCTTGATTATAATGCAACGCCTGGCTAAGGAGAAAATCAGACTGCCAGACGTCAGTATAATACGGACAGAGATTGCATAGAATCCAAAATACTACCATTTTTTCAAGGTAAATCTGTTAATATGATACATGTTTGTAATTAAATATATGAATATTTAATTTCTTATATGTAGTGACCATTTAATTGTCACTATATGTCATAGCACTGCATTGGTGTCATAGATGGTACTCACATCCATGCGATAGTTTCAAAATGTGATGTGTGCATGCAAGATGGGAAGGTAGTACAAATGATTGTCGCATATTTGAACAGGCAAGAAGTGATCCTCGATTGAGTTTTCTACATCCACCTCCAGGTATTAACTTTATACTAGTATATTAGATTTTCATTTGAGCCAATCTGGATATTTGACACCATTTAGGGGTGAGAGATACCATCTATCAGACTATAAAGGACATAGAAGATCCCCAAGAATAGTAAAAGAGTTGTTCAATTATAGACATTCATCATTTCGGAATGTCATTGAACGTACATTTTGGGTATTAAAGAACAAATTTCAAATTTTAAAGCTAATGCACTAGTTCCCAGTGAAAGCTCAAGCATCAATCGTACTGGCATGTTGTGGATTACACAACTATATTCGAGAAGAGCATATTGTTGATGCTGAATTCGTGGGGATGAGTGATGAGTTAAAAACTGCAGAAGATGACTTGAATCCACCACATGAAGATTTCGTTGATCATTCTACAGCATAATCTAGTCAACAAAATAGGACAAAAGAGATGAATGCCACTAGGCTAAGAATTACAAATGCAATGGCTAGACAGCAAAGGATGCCAGAACTAGTTGAAAACTAAAACCGATAACTATTTTGACAAAACTAAAAACCTAAATTGATGTTTCAAGTGATGTAGTACTTATTTTATTTTACATTTATGTATGTGGTACAAGTTGATATATTATTATGAATGTCATATATTTGGATGTTATATTAATTTTGTTGATATTTAAATTACTGTTACAGATGATTTCTTCTATGTCCCCACTCATAATAGCAAATTGTGAAATTTACGGGAAGAGTTGTGGTAAATATACAACCAAGTAAGGTAAAAATATTGGAAAAAAATTTTTTAAGTGTCAAGATTCATGCAATTTTTTCATGTGGCTGGACCAACTACATCTATGTATATGTGGTAAAGGTCAATGCAAAGTACGAACTGCGACGAAATGTCTAAACAAGGGACAGTATTTTCTATGTTGTCCAAATTCAACTGGGGTAATTTATTTCTACGATTGATCTATACCTATAGATAATTTTAGATTCTTTTTAATTCGATGTTAAATTTCAACGACCCTAATCACATCTATTATTTGATATAGGTTGATAACCGTGGATGTGGTATGTTTGTATAGTTGAAAGATGAAACACATATCTCTACCATACAACATACATTATGTTCAGAAAGCTCAACATCAACATCATTCACACCACCGTCCACTTCGAATGAGTACATAAAAAGATATTTGGAAGGGACACTTAAAGGATTAAAGGACCAAACAAATAAGGTGAAAGATATCCTCCATGCATTCAAATCTTTAGACTTGGACAAAAAGTAAAAATTTGAAAAATTATGTAATAATTAACTGGGACAAGGCATTGTTAATTCTATATTTTATTTATCTTTTTGAAACCATATTTTTTGTCCGAAAGGATTTGTATGTTTATAGTATTTTAATGTTATTTCTGTAATTATTGACTTAAAAGAAAGAAAAAAAAGGAGAAAAAAAAAACATTTCTGAAACAAGCATTACCAAACGGTAGAACTGTCGTTTTTTTATTCTGAAATTGTTTTAAAAATAGATTCAAGAAACTGCCTTAAATCGTTTAAAAATGACGTTTTGACATAAAAACTAAAATTTTCATTTTTTACACGAAACAGTTTCTAGAACAGAAACGATACCAAACGGAATCTAAGGGCCCGTTTGATAACGTAACCAGAAACGTATTTCTGTGTTTTCTTGTTCTCAGAAACACAGAAACGGCATAAATACCATTTGGTAAAAGTGTTGTGTTCCACTTGTTTCTTGAAACGTAAATTGAAATTTATAACAATTTATGCTTCAAGAAACATGAATGTCAAAACAAGTTTTACTTGTTTCGCTTATTTCTCGAAACAAAAAAGGGGCACAATTCCATTATCGACCGACACTTTTACTTAAAAATCTATGAAAAAAAGGGAGCTTCATTCGAAGATCGACACCCCCCTTCCTCTTCAACCGTTGAAGAGGAGCTGCTTCTCTTGCGTACCCGACGACGGGGAGCTCTGCTCCTCCTACGTAACCGACGACAGGGAGCTTCATCTCATTGGTAGAGCACCAACCACGATCGTCACCCTCTTCAATAGTATGCCTCCCTTCAACGATCATCACCCTCTTCAACGATCGTCACCCTCTTCACAGTGTAAGGAGAAGAAGTCAAGATTCGCCTGCGAAGAACGCAAGCTACGGCAGAAATTGAACCTCCTCTGTCTCTGAAACCATACGATTCCTTCCCCATCTTCATCTCGTGAACCCTAGACTGGTCGATCTATTTCTCATCTCGTGAACCCATACGGCAGATTCGCTTCATTTGTGTAGAGATTCGTATGGTTTCAGAGATGTCTCACCTCCAAAGATAAAAGCGAGGTTTTCCCCTCAAATCTGAAGAGTATACCATTCTGAGGACTCTGTTTGAAGGTTCGGCTACTCCTTCCACAACCGTTCACTCATAAGAGAGCTCGGTAAGTGATTTTTTTCATATTTTTCTTACTATTATTTCTGCTCTGTATTTTGATGAACATATTCGAGATTGTTGAGTGGTCTGAATGGTTATCAGTCAGTACTTTCTTTGAAGGCCAGGTTCCTCTTGTTATTTAACATCTGAAGCATCTGAATTAGGTGATCTTCTTACCTTCCTGAGCCACCGGTTTTGTTCGATTTAGGGTTTTTTTTTCTTCTAATTCTTGATTTATATTGGTATTGAATTTCATCTAAGAATCCCTGAATTCTTAACCTACGGCTACCCTGTTTTAGTTCTAATTTCCAACCTGATTTCACAATCTATATGAGTTGATTCTACACATCTGATTAGAGCAAGACTTTGGGCATTCAAGGCCTCCCAAGAGAGATCTTTGACCATGGTTTGAAGAAGATCTGACTCTGATATGTTGATATTAGAAATCAGTTTAATAGCAACAGATTTGATTGGGCCGTACAAGCAGTGCTACTCTTGAAGTAATTTTTTTTTTCTTTCTCAGCAGATTTTATGTTATATCCATAAAGGAGTAACACCCTCCCCATCTTTCCCCCTCGTCCTCTTCTTCTTCTGTGGCTTTCCCTTTGGTATATAGGCATGAAGCTCTGTCTTTCAATCTTCTTCTCTTCTTTTTTTTCTCCTTTTCCTGTCTTCTTCTCTGTTAAATTTTAAGTATGGTTATTGGTTGTGAGAAATTCATGTTCTTATTACATGAGGTTCATCTATGGCTTTCACAGTTGAACTTTCTAAAAAGATACTTAAGTTCACAATCGCCAAATGCAACCCTTATTAGCTTCAAAGGCATGAAACTGCTTCAGATTTTGAGTTTGTTAGGACCTTAAGATAGATGCATTTACCTGTTTAATAAATGGTTTATCTTTGAGTTTAGGGCATAAACACTCTTCATTACCCCATCTAAACCATCAACCACTTCATCTGAAAATAATACTGATTCTCAAACAAGATTAGGTTCACAGCCAAACCTATAGTCCATAGAGTCTATATTAGATTGTTCAGTTCAATACTCAAGGGATAGGGTATTTGTTTTCCCCAGAAACATAACTTTCAGAGCCAGATGGGATCTGAAAAACTACCAACCGTTAGTAGCCACAAGCAATCACCGGCAGTAAAGAACTTACAACAATGACAACCAGCAGCACTACAGTGGTCTTTCAAGGATTCTTACATCCAAAAATAAATAAATAAATTATGCCACCCATTTATGTAGATATATAGCACACATACATACAGGTACACAAAGTAATTCACAGCCAAAACCAAAGGCGCATACAGAAACTGTATTATGGTAAGTTCAAAGATGACAATAATCTGAACTGCGGTAGGAAGCATATTTTGGGATGACTTCTGCATACATTATGGCTTAGTTTGGTTGTCAAGAAGATTGAAAGCTCTGTCTTTCAATCTTCTTCTCTTCTTTTTTTTTCTCCTTTTCCTGTCTTCTTCTCTGTTAACTTTTAAGTATGGTTATTGGTTGTGAGAAATTCATGTTCTTATTACATGCTCAAGCTAAAAGTTTTGTTAGCTAATATTATTTGGATCACTTCTAGTTCTGTCAATGTGTCCACATATAGAACTGGTTGCCCTAGGATTACTTTTAGTTTTTAAGTCCAACTATGAGCTTGCTTATGAATTTAGTACAATTTCTGATCATATTTGTGTT
>NW_024868725.1:52950-67932 GCF_013358625.1 Macadamia integrifolia | reverse complement strand
TGCTTTGTTGCAATATCTTTTTTCCCTTGATAAGAAACTCAATTTGTAGTTCTTTCATTATTAATTCAATGATCACAGTCCAACTAAGACACTAATGATAGGTTTCTATCAATATAATCTGTAATTATTCAAAAATGTCTTTGCACATATACTTAGATCTTGAATGAGGACAAAAGGCCCCATTGAAATGACAAATACACGGTTCATTTTGGCCAATCATTTCGTGCATAGATCCATTCCCCATAATTATTTAACAAATAATAAGACAATTATCTTTTGGCCAACATTAAACATTAGAGTAAAAATAAAAAGGATAATTGAAGAGAGATAGATACGTAATCAATCATTATTTTTTCATAATTCGTATCTTATATAAAAGTTATGTATAATGTGGAGATGAGATTGTTTACAATAAAAAAAAAAAAAAAAAAAAAGTGAGATGAGAATGTTACGATGGATGTGTGACAAAACTAAAAACTAAGAAGGATAAAGGAAGAAATGAGTACAGCGAAGCTGACTTGGGAGTTACTCCAGTCAATAATAAACTCCGTGAAAGTCTGTTTCCTCTCCCCTTTTTTTCACTGTTGTTTTGCATGGATCCATGTAGCCGACCCCTTTAAGTTAGGAAAATGTTGAGTTTGTAGTTATATGTTCTCTTTTCATCACTTCTTTTTTCCTTAAAATCCAAACTTAGATTTATCTGCCAATCCTAACATGGACAAGCGAGATTTTTTTCTTCCTCTTTTCCATGATCCTTTTAATGTAAGTTGTGCCTACACCTATTGATTTGTTTTGTCCATCCCCCAATTAGGATGACCCTGTCAAATGGTATGTGAGACAATCCGATCAATTTACATTCTTTGGTTTTCGGATAACGTTTATCTAAACCTTGTGTTTATTATACCTTCTCTCTGAATGAATTCCGTTTTAATAAAAATAATAATATTAAAAAAAAGAGTCTAAGCCTCTTTTTGGTTTGATTTATATTTTTATTTATTTGAATTATTTCTATTTTTACAGGTATTTGGTATGATTTTTACTACTTATTTTTATTTATTATAAATTAAAATAATCACAAATCACTGAAGAGTTATTTGTGATCTGTGGCCACAAACCATTTATTTTGATTTATGTAATTGCTTCAAAACTAAGGGTAAATATGTAACTTCAACAAATTTTACATTTTTTAATGAAAATCACTTTCTCCACTTTCTCGAGTTTGATGGGTGTTGTGAACGATTGCAAAGGCTGGGCTGTGCTCACGGCACAAGTGGTGAGCACTTGCACAGCGTGGCATAGGTTACCCGGGGTTGAGTTCAGGGAGTTGAGATGGCAATCTTGGGTGGAGTTTGAAGGCGAGGGCAGAGAGGGGATGTGCAGGTGGGTGTTTGCTTGCGATGGAGGTTTAGGGCAGGAACAGGGGAAGGTTTTGGGTGTTTTCTCGTGATAGAGGTTCAGGGCGGCAACATTGGAAGTAAAAACAGGGCCACAACTGATGGAGTGCAATACAAATGCAAAACATATCATAGAATTACAAGAAAAATTATGATGTGTGTTTTCATTTTTCTCAACAATTTTGACATTTCCCTCTATTTTAATGTATATATACACATATTTTATTTCTTATCCTTGTAGAGGTATTTTGGTCATTTGATTATTTTAATTCCAAAATATTCTGAAAATTTGGTTTATTCTATTTTTTTTTTTTTTTTTTTTTCTGTTTGATCTGTGTATAATCATATTTTGAATTATTTACCACTATTTTAAGTGTTAACATTCATTTTATGACCTTATGTGATTTTTAGATAATTATTCATTTTCATTTTCCCCATAATCATGGCATATTTGCTTATATGCATTATACAGCATGTGCATGATTGAATTTTACTATATTCGTGATGCATAAAAACATGTAGGGTCAGTATTAGTATTTTTTTTTAACATATTATATTTCCCTTTTTTTTGCCCTTTTCAGCTATTATCGTTAGAAAATTAGTTCAAATTACTTTCTAATACTTTAAGGATGTGGAAAAATTCATGAAAGCTCCCTATAGTATCCCGGCCCCTTCATGATAAGATGTATTATTTGGCTACATTTTGGTAGTCATTCAGTTCCAGAAATGACGTTTCGTGTAGAAAACAAAATTTTTAGTTTCCGAGTCAAAAAATCGTTTCAAAACAAAACACTAAAGTGAACCTGTTTTAGGAACGATTACCATAGTTGTTATGTTTTTTTTTTTTTTTTGTATTTAGAATGAAACAGAAATAACGGAACAAGGTTTTGTCATTCCATCAATTTGTGTTTCTAGTGTTTTATTTATTTATTTATTTTTCCTTTTTGTTCCAAAAAAAATCAAAAAACACGAAGTTGACACCAAACGCTTTATCCCTTTTTTTTGTTCCTATAGAATGAAAAAACATCAGAAACGTTTTTTATCGATAACTACCAAACGCAGCCTACCTATAGTTATAGCAGTAGAGGTACCTTTTTACCTTTTTTCCCCCATAAAGGTCAATTGGGTAATTTATCAGTTTTAATTAAAAATAATGCAGTAAGAATCCCAAAAAGATCACATTAATTATGTTTTATGAATTCAAATATATTTTAAATGATTTTGGAAACTTTTCATGTACGTACTTGATCATTTAAAATTGCATTTTATCGACCTTGGTAGACATTTTAGTAATCTTGCTAGGCTTGGCAAACATTTGGTTTTAGCCTTAACATTTTACATCTTTTGGCACACCAAAAGTGTTAAAACATGTATTGGTGTTTCCAAGTCTTTTCGGATGAAAAAAAAAAAATTTGATTTAGCCGTACATATTATTTTTATCACTCAATGGTGTTTTTGTAATTTGACCATTGTTTTGTTTTGCACTTCGTGAAATATTTTTCATTCATACTTAATCCAGGTTACCCTTTTCCTTAAATTTATGATATCAAAGGGTAATTTCAACTGTTTTAATCCCTAGGGCATTTTGGTAATTCCAGACATGATTTTCGCTGGAATTTGTAAACATTTTTATTACGTTCCTTATGACTACGATTATTTGCAAGAGAAATTAAGAGAAGTATATGAAATTTTCAAAATAAAAAAGTAAACTTTTGTAAGCGTTACCCAATGTGATTGTATAAACCATAGTTAGCAAATTCGGATTCGGGAATTATTCAGGCGAAGAATTATTCGAAATAATTCGATTGGTTAATTTAAGGATTCGGTCAAAAAAGCGGTCAAAAAAATGGACAAAATAAAAATTGGAGTCGGATTCGGATTCGGTGATTATTTGATTAAAAAAATAAAAGTCGGGAAAAAATTCTGATATTATTTTTATAGTTTATTGTATATTTTTTATTTATCAAGTTATTAACTTGATTTGTATACTTAGAAAGAGCAAATTACTTTATACAATAAAGTAGAAAACTATGAAAAAATTATCATTGAGCGATGGAAGCAATGATTATTGTAATCCAATTTCTACTCATGAAATAGATTAGGCCCCAAAATAGTGAAAGCAAGATTACAACTACAATAAAACAAATAAATAAATTGATCACAAAAAAATTTCACTATCCTTTTGCTTGGGTTCACAAGACCCATATTGCACTAAGACGCACTAATTTTTCAAAAATAAAGCAACAATATAAAAGAAGATTGATCGATACAACGATATGAATCTGTCTTGGTCCCCTGGAACCTCAAATTGTCCATCAAGGCTTGAAATCTCCCCTATCTTAGGATAAACTGATGAAGTTATGAGAAAGAAATGAAACAAAGAGTAGATTTGTACGATTGTTACAGAAGAATTAGGTGGAGAAAAAAGATGGGAAGAAGGAGGCGGAAATTTGGGGGAGAAGAAGATGAAAAAAAAAAAAAAAAACTATTTCAGTGGTGGGTACCGTGGGTTTCATATATGACGTTTTGTTTGTTTGTTTGTTTGTTTTTTTTTAATACTGTTTAAGTGGACTGAATAATTCGGTTTAATTCGATTCGGCCCGAATTATTCGCGTTTTAAATTCAAATTAGTAAAAAGCGCGTTTTTTACCGAATTTTATTTTTAATTTGGATTCGGTCAGAATTTTTGGTTTAATCCAGAAAAATTCTGTTCGGCCGAATAATTCGCGAATTATTCGGCCGAATTGTTAACTAGGCTATAAATTACTTAAATTTCTTATCATATTTAGTAATGATGCATTTTACATGTAATTTTTATTTTATTTTTTAGTCCAAATGGATTTGGATGCTAAGTAAAACGAAATTTAATGATCAAATATGGAATGATTTGTAGTTAATGATATTTACAAAAGTAACCTAACACCTTTCCCAAACGGAACCTAACACTTCCCCAGAGATTTGAGGCATATCACAACTAAGGGCACAAGTTCGACCTTGACGGCACGATCTACCTTTGGCTTGCCATGAGCCTGCATAGGGCTTGGCCCAAAAAATTTTGGCCCTGGATTTCTTAGCCTTCATTGTGCCAACACTTGCATCAAAGAACATCGCACCTGCCCCTGAATCATTTTCATATATCCCACCTGAACCTCGACCGGGATTTTTTCATTTTATAGAGACTTGCACAGAACATATAAATGATGACGTTTGTGGCACAGAAGTCACAATAGCGTTGGTTAGAAAATCCAAAGTTAGCAAGAATTGTTGCCTCCAACTTGTAAAAATGGGGCGTCACTGTCACGATGCAATAGTTGAAGCACTTGGATTGATGCCTGTACAAATATCAGATCCATTTTATCACAAGTACCAATTGTTTAAGGCAGGTCTTTCTAAGGCTGGTGCAGCGGTGTGGAACCAATGTGAGAAAGATACTCTTCCCCCTCTCCCTAGTATCAATTAGTGAAGATCAATGTAAATAAAGTTTCCAAGAGAGGAGAGGATAAATATGAAGAATAAAATGAAGAAAAACCCCACATTTGACAGTTTCTTCCATATATTCTAATAAGAAGTTGTTTTTTTACTATTTTCCAAATGATTTTAAAGGTTCCTTTAATTTTTCTTCCGATTAAGAAAATTAAGTCGACATACCTTCTTTTGCTCAATATCCACCTAATAGTTTTTCTTGTAAATCATGTACATCATATTTTCGTTTTCAATAACATAAGGAATCAAATCTCTATGTAGATCATTGGATTTGAATAAAATCTTCCACCAAAGGCGCCAACTAAAGGTGGCCAGCCGTTAGGCTGCCCTTCTGACCCTTTCAACATCTTGTCAATCCATTTACACATTACGGTCTTTAGATCTTTAGGACATAAAGGAGTTCCCACATCTCATTCTTGTTTAAGAAACTCCTCACGCTCTTTCTCTAATCTTAAGTTAGGAGAGGCTCGAGACTTTGAGCATTTATCATTATTGCTATGTGATAGATGTGGCTTCTAAATCAGCTCTGAAATATAACCCCTTTTCAGATCAATTCTACTCGGATTCAGACGAAGTGGCCGGTTCCATATTTATGTTCAAAATTGGGGATAAATAAACCTTTAATTCTTTGCTGTTCAATCTATGTCGTGCTTTGTTGCAATATCTTTTTTCCCTTGATTAGAAACTCAATTTGTAGTTCTTTCATTATTAATTCAATGATCACAGTCCAACTAAGACACTAATGATAGGTTTCTATCAATATGATCTGTAATTATTGAAAAATGCCATTTGCACATATACTTAGATCTTGAATGAGGACAAAAGGCCCCATTGAAATGACAAATACACGGTTCATTTTGGCCAATCATTTCGTGCATAGATCCATTCCCCATAATTATTTAACAAATAATAAGACAATTATCTTTTGGCCAACATGAAACTTTAGAGTAAAAATAAAAAGGAAAATTGAAGAGAGATAGATACCTAATCAATGGGGTAGCGGTGGGTTCGTTTCCCACAGACGGCGTTCTTCTATTTTGAGAGGAAAAAAAAGATGGTGGAAGGAAGTCCTGGTGATGACCCTGGAGGTGGACTTGCAGAGGATAGGGGAAGACAACTCCGGCTGACTGATTTTTGGAAGGCCCTCCCTTCCTCGGTGCCGGCAATGTCCGTGGGAGACATTATGGAGGAGGGGGGAAGTGGTTCTGCGGCCATTACAGGGGTGGCAAGGAAATCATATGCCTCCATTGTTGGTTCGGAAGAGCTTGCTTTGGACAAAGGGATACAAAGTGGGAATCACCCTGCTCAAAAATCGTTTGCCAAGACAGTAGATACAGTTTTTCCAGTGGTGGATGATCTACCTGAGCCCGTTCATGCCGGAAGCTCAACGAAAGTGATCATACCTCAGGAGGAGTATAAGGATTGCTTACACGTACAAATTTGCCCTGATCGGTCGTATCAATTTTCATTTTATCTCACTGGATGACGTTCGCAGAGGAGCCAGAGAGATTTGGAAATTGAATGAAAAGGTAAAGATGGTGCCCATGGGAAAAGGTTTCACCATCTTCCAGTTCGATTCTGAAGGGGATATGGCTTTGATGTGGAGGCAAAGCCCTGTAAAGGTTGGAAGGCAGTATGTTCACTTTCAGCGATGGCATCCGGATTTTTGTATCCATGAAAAACAAATCAACAAGGCCCTAGTTTGGGTGCGGTTTCCCGATCTGCCATTAGAATATTGGCATGAGAAGGTTCTATTGACGATGGCCAAGGCGTTAGGGCGGCCAGTTGCACTTGATCACCGCACCAAAAATGTTCTATATGGGAACTATGCTCGAGTCCTTGTTAAGATGGAGGTGGGGGCGCCAAGGCTTGATGAAATCTAGGTCGAACGTAGGCAACCTGAAACTGAGAACTTATCCTGGTTTAAGCAGCAGGTGTTCTATGAGGACTCTTTGAGGCAATGCGGCTTCTGCAAAAATCCTGGGGCATCAAGTGCATGCATGCCGTGAAAAGAAGGCTCATGATGAGAAGAAAAATTCTCTGGACAAGGTGGGCCTTCCTGGAGCAGTGTATAAAGAAGATAGAGTCGACTTGGGTAGGGGTGACTCACTGGGTCGAAATGATACCTATATGGAAAGATTTGAACATGATTTAATGCCAAAAAATTCAAATGTTCAGCAACAGCTTCAAAACGCTGAAGGGGGAGGGATTGAATCCGTGCCTACCATCATTAGTTCCTCTCGGTTTCCTTCTATGGAGAGGGGAGAGATCCTAATTGATTTGATTGCTTCAAATCACAATCCTGCCCACACCAATTCGGGTAAGCAAATATTATCACAGGATAAGGAGGCGGGTGGCATGGAAACCGTTCCAAAGGAGTTGGCGTAGGAAGGAGAGGAATCCAATACGGATTCTTCGGATGATGATGACTCAGATTCGATTGAGGATGATATGGACCAGTCTGGTTCAGATTTAGGTTCTGAGATGGAATCGGACCCAGACCAACTTGATGCGGTTGATGGAGGAGAACCAAACTAGACTGGGATTCACTCCAACGATGAACCCGCCGTGATGCTGCCTGAGGACGACTGCGTCGTGGTGACTCAGGGTGTTGTGAGAGTTTCATCGAGGCCCAAAAGGTCAGGGACAACTTTAGGGAGTTCACATGGTGGGTTGGCGAGTAAAGGTGGCCGTTCCAACGACAATGTAGTGCCCGTGTCTTCATCGACTGCTACTTTGAGTAGAAGGGAGATGGCTAGGATGGGGGCTCTGGTTGTGGATAAAGTGGCAGCATTGGCAGAAAAAGTGAATGAGATAGGGGATAAAAGGGGAAAATCGAAGCAAGGTGGTGGTCAGACCTCGAGGTTTGATAAGGCTAAACGGAAAAATTGATTCCTATGAGGATATTTTTTTGGAATATCAGGGGAGTTAATAAGGCAGCGTCTACTAGAGCGTTGCAAAAATTTTTGCGTGACCTCACCGCAGAGGTGGTCTGCATAGCGGAACCCATGGTGGACTCTCTATCCTTTCCTTATGCCCTTTTTGATTGCCTTGGCTTCAGGGAAGAATTAATTCATAATTCTCGTCGTGACAAGGTTCCTAATCTTTGGATTATTTGGAAAAATTCCTTAAGGTGCCCGGTGGTCGTTCAGTCCTCGGAGTGGCTGATCTCAGTCTCTCTGGAATGTAATTGTTAGATGGTGTTGGTGTCTATGATTTATGCCTCTTGCTTTAGGGCTGAGCGTCGAAATTTATGGATGGATTTGGTTTCATTAGCCTCCTCCTCCCTTCCATGGGCAGTCATTGGTGACTTTAATGCCACGCTCTACTCCCATGAGAAGTGGGGTCCAGGTAGATTTAATGTGGGTGCGGCGGCGGAGTTTCAGGCGATGGTGGATGCATGTGAATTAATCAAAACCCCTTCTTAGGGACCCAAACTCACCTGGACGAATAATAGACGTACAGGTCATGTGGTAGCAGTGCTCGATCGAATTTTCTTTCAATGCTCGTTGGTTAGATGTTTTTGGTGATTGCACGCAATAGGTCCTCCATCGGTTAGTGTCGGACCATGCACTATTTTACTCTCTTCAGCGGTAGCGTCTAAGCCTAGGAATGCCCCTTTTCGCTTCAATCGGTTTTGGATGGATGATAGGTCTTTTGAGGAGCTCGTGAGGGAGGTGTGGCGTAGGGACGTAAGGGGGGGGGGACCAATTGGAAGGCTGGTCCAGAAATTGAAGGCTGTGAAGGGTGCGCTTAAGGGGTGGGCAAGACAAACATTTCCAAATGCTGATTTAGCCCTCAAGGAAGCTACTGATGTGGTGGTGGAGGTGCAGCGGTCCATTGACCAGGTTGGTATGACAGATGAATTGTTTTCTAAGGAAGCAGAGGCAAAAACAAAACTCTTGAAAGCTGTGGAATTACATGAGAAACTTTGGGCAGAGAAAGCCCGCTGTAAGTGGGCTAAATTAGGTGACAGAAATTCAAAGTTTTTGTATTTATTAGTGAAGGCGCGATGTGCCAAAAACTGTATTCGATCGCTTAAGAAACAAGATGGATCGGTGGTTTCAGAGCAGGGTCAATTGGCAGAATATGTCTCGAATTATTTTTAGGACTTCCATAAGGCCGATCAATGTGAAACTTATCCAAAACTGCTTTAGGTCATCCCCCAGGAGGTGAATAGAGAAGACTCATTGGCTTTAGAAGTTATCCCTGAGATGGAAGAAATAAAGAGGGTGGTTTGGAGTCTGGATCCAGAGAGCTCGCCAGGCCCTGACGGTTTCCCTGGAGCCTTCTTTAAGAAGTGTTGGGAAATTGTCGGCGTCGATTTTTGTGAGGCTGTGCATGCCTTTTTCAGAGGTGGTAAGCTTCCCAATGGAGTGAACAATAGTTGGGTGACTTTAATCCCGAAGGTGGAAGGGGCAGTAACCTTGGATAAGTTTCACCCCATCTGTATGGCAAACTTCTTTTGTAAGGTACTTTCAAAAATAATGGCTGAGCGACTTTCCTGTCTCCTCTCTTGCTTGGTGTCAGAAGAACAAGGGGTGTTCCAAAGGGGTAAGATAATTTCAGCAAACATTGGCTTGGCATCGGAGCTGGAAAACTTATTACACACCTCTGTTAGGGCGGTGGTATGGGGATCAAGGTGGATGTGCAAAAGGCCTACGACTTGCTGTCATGGGACTTCCTCTTTGCGGTGTTGAAGAGGTTTGGTTTCTCAGAGGTATGGTTGAGCTGGATTCATGAGATTTTGAGTTCATCTAGAATTTCTATTTTGTTTAATGGTGGTCCAATGGGCTACTTCGGTGTGGAGCGGGGTTTGAGGCAAGGAGATCCAATTTCCCCTATGCTATTTATCCTAGTAGAGGAAGTTCTTTGTAGGGGTTTGAATGGTTTATTGAAAGAGGGGAAAATAAAGGCTCTCCCTGGGCTGAGAGGGGCTATGGCTCCTAGTCATCTGCTCTTTGTGGATGACATTTTTATATTCATAAACGCCGCTGCCAAACATGTTAAATGTCTGCGTGACTTCCTCCACAAATATCAACTTTACTCAGGTCAAAAGTTCAACTTGGACAAGAGCAAAATTTTCTTTGGCAAAGTTGCCCCCCGCAGGAAGAGGTTTATCGCGGACTTGATTGGAATCCCAATTTGTGCGTTGCCTACGAAGTATCTTGGGGTGGAAATCCTCAAAGGCGCTATCAAAAAAGATAGGCTTCTCCCCTTGATGGACAAGATCAAGGCTCGTTTGCAGGGATGGAAGGGTAAACTACTGTCCATGGCAGGTAGGTCTGAACTGATTCGGTTTGTCATCTCAAGTATGCCTATCCATAACTTTTCAATTTATTGGTGGCCTGAGTCAGTGATAAAAGTAGTGGAGCGTTGGATCCAAAACTTCGTGTGCTCAGGGGAGATTGATACAGTGAAGAAAATATTGGTTAAGTGGGAGGACGTGTGTAGACCCATGTCTGAAGGGGGCCTAGGAATCAGAAGACTCAGGGAGGTGAATTGTGTGGGGCTTAGTAAACTTGTGTGGCAAATGAAACATGAAGAGACAGCTTTTAGCAAGTTCTTGAGAGCAATGTTCGTGGACGATGGTGGTGACCTCAAGAAGGGGTATAAGTCGTCCTCGATTTTAAAAGGCATCTCAAAGATGTGGAAGTTTGTCTCTTCTTCTGAGCGCTGGATGGTGGGGAATGGTGAGGACATTCTTTTTTGGCATGATAGATGGCTGGGCCCTTTGTCAATTGCAGAGCGATCTCCCCTCCCTCCCTCTCATTTCCACAATAATTCATATAAAGTAGCAGAATTTATTGTGGATGGCCAGTGGTCTCTCCCTCGAGGCTCTTCGGATTTCTTAAAAGGTATTATCAGGAAGATCAAAAATATCTCATTACCGCTGGAGCAGAAAGATAAATGTTGCTGGTCCCGCTCTTCGTTAGGCAATTTCACCACCAAATCGGCTTGGGAGGCTCTAAGGAAAAGAAAACCAAAGGAGAGCTGGGCGAAGGTTGTGTGGGGGGCTGACCTACTTCCTCATCAATCGGTTTTTGGTTGGAAGCTTATGCATGGTAAACTGCCCTGTGATGACAAGGTGAAAAGGAAAGGGGTTCCCCTTGTCTCCAGATGTGAGATTTGTAACAAGGCGGAGGAGTCGCTGCCTCATCTTTTTTGGGAGTGTGAGGGTGCTGTCTTTGTATGGAGTTCCTTCACTGAGGCTTTTGGGTTTCGTTGGCAAATGCAGTGGGCAGATTTGGCAGAACTAGTTCAGTGGTGGACTCAAACCTCTAGCACTGTAGGTCTGTCTCAGATGTGGATGGCGGGTTTGATTCTAATTCCATTTTTCATTTGGATGGAGAGGAACTCAAGGAGATTCAGGGGGGTAAGACGCTCCTTTACTCAGATTGTCAAAGGCATTATGGATGAGGTACAAAGGCATGGTCCGGGAAAGCATGATAGAATAAAATCGCTCCTGGATCTGCAACGGTGCTACAGGCTGAATATAATGGCCCCAAAAAGGCATGTTAAGGGAGTGCGGGAGATATTTTGGCTGCCACCAGTTGAAGGATGGTGGAAATTAAATTGTGATGGTTCGTCTCTGGGCAACCAAGGAAGAGCAGGGACCGGTGGAATTATAAGGGATAGTACTGCGCAAATGGTCTTGTACTACATCTCCTTCTTAGGAAATGCATCTACCTTCCAATCTGAATTTTATGCATTGATTGAAGGTATAGAAAGAGCGAGGGTGATGAATTTTAAGTCTCTGTGGATCGAATGTGATTCGGTATCAATGGTTATGATGGTGCAATAGGGTCAGGTGCTGTGGTTTGTGTGGCAAAGGTGGGCCTCTCTTCTCTCTTTCCTGAAGAGTATTTGCTGGAAAATTACTCATTGCTAATGGGAAGCTAATCCCATAGCAGATTTTCTAGCAAATACGGCTGCCAAGAAGGAGGAATCTTCCACAACTTTGATCTGGCCTTCGGAGATATTATAGTATTTTCGAGATGATGCGATGGGCAGGATGTGTTATAGATTCTACTAGGGTGTCTCTATCTTCTTGATGCCATGTCCTCCTCCCTGCTGATGGCAATGCCGAAGGTGGGGAAGAGTTTCTAGGACTTCTTTGGTAGTTTCAATCTTCTTATATTTTTTCCTGGTATTTCGGGTTCATTGTAAAATTTTTCCATTTCTTGTTAATATACATGACCTTTTAGCGAAAAAAATCAATCATTATTTTATCATAATTATTATCTTATATAAAAGTTATGTATAATGGAGATGAGATTGTTTATAAAAAAAAAAAAGAGAGAGAGAGAGATGAGAATGTTACGATGGATGTATGACAAAACTAAGAACTAAGAAGGATAAAGGAAGAAATGAGTATAGCCAAGCTGACTTGGGAGTTACTCCAGCCAATAATAAACTCCGTGAAAGTCGTTTGACGTGGTTTGATCATGTTCAACGAAGGCCTGAATATGCCCCAATAAAGAAGAGTGATTTGATTCAATTTTAAGGAACTAAAAGAGCTAGAGGCATGCCTAAAATAACCATAGAAGTGGTTAGGAATGGCATGCTTAGTCTGGGACTTGTCCAAGTATGACCTTGAATAGAGCCAATTAGAGGTATAGAATTCATGTTCCTGACCCCATTTAGCTAAGATTGGGCTGTGCCTCTTTCCTCTTATTGTCCCCGGTATACTCTCATCTCCTCAACTCCTGCCTCCCCTATTTGTCTGTCCCCCCTCCCCCCTTTTTTTCACTGTTGTTTTGTATGGATCCATGTAGCCGACCCCTTTAAGTTGGGAAAATGTTGAGTTTGTAGTTATATGTTCTCTTTTCATCACTTCTTTTTTCCTTAAAGTCCAAACTTAGATTTTTCTGCCAATCCTAACATGGACAAGCAAGATTATTTTCTTCTTCTTTTCCATGATCCTTTTAATGTAAGTTGTGCCTACACCTATTGATTTGTTTTGTCCATCCCCCAATTAGGATGACCCTGTCAAATGGTATGTGAGAGAATCCGATCAATTTACATTCTTTGGTTTTCGGATAACGTTTACCCAAACCTTGTGTTTATTATCCCATCTCTCTGAATGAATTCCGTTCTAATAAAACTAATAATATTAAAAAAAAGAATCAACCACTTCTTGTTCTAAAAAAAAAAAAATAATTGACATTATTCACTAATAGTATAGAGTCTAAGGCTCTCTTTGGTTTGATTTATATTTGTATTTATTTGAATTATTTCTATTTTTACAGGTATTTGGTATGATTTTTACTACTTATTTTTATTTATTATAAATTAAAATAATCACAAATCACTGAAGAGTTATTTTTGATTTGTGGCCACAAACCATTTATTTTGATTTATGTTATTGCTTCAAAACTAAGGGTAAATATGTAACTTCAACAAATTTTAGATTTTTTAATGAAAATCTCTCTCTCCACTTTCTCGAGTTTGATGGGTGTTGTGAACGATTGCAAGGTCTGGGCTGTGCTCACGGTGCAAGTGGTGAGTACTTACACAGCGTGGCATAGGTTACCCGGGGTTGAGTTGAGGGAGTTGAGATGGCAATCTTGGGTGGAGTTTATTAGGCTGGAGTTTGAAGGCGAGGGCAGGGAGGGGATGTGCAGGTGGGTGTTTGCTCGCGATGGAGGTTCAGGGCAGCAACCGGGGAAGGTTTTGGGTGTTTGCTCGTGATAGAGGTTCAGGGCGGCAACATTGGAAGTACAAACAGGGCCACAACTAATGGAGTACAATACAAATGCAAAACATATCATAGAATTACAAGAAAAATTATGATGTGTGTTTTCATATTTCTCAACAATTTTAACATTTCCCTCTATTTTTATGTATTTATGCACATATTTTATTTCTTATCCTTGTAGTGGTATTTTGGTCATTTGATTATTTTAATTCCAAAATATTCTGAAAATTTGGTTTATTCTATTTTTTTTTTCTATTTGATCTGTGTATAATCATATTTGGAATTATTTACCACTATTTTAAGTGTTAACATTCATTTTATGACCTTATGTGATTTTTAGATTCTTATTCATTTTCATTTTCCCCATAATCAGGGCATATTTGTTTATATGCATTATATGGCATGTGCATGATTGAATTTTACTATATTCATGATGCATAAAAACATGTAGGGTCAGTATTAGTAATTTTTTTTAACTTATTATATTTCCCTTTACAGCTATTATCGTTAGAAAATTAGTTCAAATTACTGTCGAATACTTTAAGGATGTGGAAATTTCATGAAAGCTCCCTATAGTATCCCGGCCCCTTCATGATAAGATGTATTATATGGCTACATTTGGTAGTCATTCAGTTCCAGAAATGACGTTTCGTGTAAAAAACAAAATTTTCAGTTGCCGAGTCATAAATGTCGTTTCAAAACAAAACACTAAAGTGAACCTGTTTTAGGAACGATTACCTTAGTTGTTAATTTTTTTTTTTGTCTTTAGAATGAAACAGAAATAACGAAACAAGGTTTTGTCGTTTCATCATTTTGTGTTTCTAGCATTTTATTTATTTATTTATTTTTTCTTTTTGTTCCAAAAAAATAAAAAAACACGAAGTTGACACCAAACGCTTTATCCCTTTTTTTGGTTCCTATAGAATGAAAAAACATTAGAAACGTTTTTTCTCGATAACTACCAAAGGCAGCCTACCTATAGGTTATAGCAGTAGAGGTACTTTTTTACATTTTTATCCCCATAAAGGTCAATTGGGTAATTTATCCGTTTTAATTAAAAATAATGCAGTAAGAATCCCAAAAAGGTCACATCAATTATGTTTTATGAATTCAAATATATTTTAAATGATTATGGAAACTTTTCATGTACGTACTTGATCATTTAAAAATGCATTTTATCGACCTTGGGAGACATTTTGGTAAACTTGCTAGGCTTGGCAAACATTTGGTTTTAGCCTTAAAATTTTACATCTTTTGGGACACCAAGAGTGTTAAAACATGTATCGGTGTTTCCAAGTCTTTTCGGATGAAAAAAAAAAAATTTGATTTAGCCGTACATACTATTTTTATCACTCAATGGTATTTTTGTAATTTGACCATTGTTTTGTTTTGCACTTCGTGAAA